>NC_003070.9:14733502-14750970 GCF_000001735.4 Arabidopsis thaliana | reverse complement strand
CTGAGTTGGGATCATGAGTAACTGCTTCTAAGATTTTTTTCTTGGTTTTAACGTCTTTTGGGAGAAAATGGGTATAGGTGTTGTCTAAACACTCCTAACACATCTTTAACTCTTATAATTAGTCAAATGCATTGGATTGTGATACATCTTGTAAGCAAGTTTTTGTTGGTTTAATCCTCTTTTGGGAGAAAATAGGTGTAAGTGTTGTATGAACACTCCTAATCCATCTCTAACTCTTATAATAAGTCAAATGCATTGGATTATGAAACATTTTGACCATAGAAACACTAACAAAGTAATTTACTGATTCTATGCAATTTTTTGTTGGTTTTTTCTTCTTTTGAGAGAAACTTGGTATAAGTGTTGTCTAAACACTCCTAATCCATCTCTAACTCTTATAATTAGTCTAAGGCTTTGGATTGTGACATATTTTGACCATAGAAACACTAACAAAGCTAGTTACTGCTTGTAAGCAATTTTTTGTTGGTTTTAGTCTCTTTTAGGAGAAAATGGGAATAAGTGTTGTCTAAACACTTCTAATTCATCTCTAACTCTTATAATTAATCAAAGGCTTTGGATTGTGACACATTTTGACCTTTTTTAGCCTTTTTTTGGGAGAAAATGGGTATAAGTGTTGTCTAAACACTCCTTGATATAACCCGATTTTCACCATTTTATCTAGGTTTTAGGTTTAGGATTTTGAGTTTTTATGTTATTTCTCGAGTCTTTTTAGTGTCTTTTTAGGTATTCTATGCAATGGGACAACAATGGAGATAAGAAGACATTTTGGAGCAAAAGCTAAGGAAAAGGAAGCTAAGGACAATTTTGGTTCAGGAATCAGCGAGGAGTGTCGATCGACACCAGTTTTGGCCCAGCAAAAACCCTAGACGCTTTCAAGTTATAGAACCTCAAGTTTGCCCCAGAAGACTTCCCTATTTGCATTATTAGTCCCTGGACGTTTTTAGGGTCTATATATATTGTTTTTAGACCTAAGTTTCTTTTATCAAGTATTTTATCAAGTTCTTTGCAAACCCTGTTGTAAGAGACATAAAGCTATTCATCCATTATCATTCAGAATTTCATTCAGATCTATATACAGTGAAGAGATCCCTTCTTTCCCCTTCTCTATTTACTGTGTTTATGCTTTCTCACTTAATCATGTTGTTTGCTTCATCCAATATGTTTGAGTAGTCTGCTTGTTAGGAATAGGGTTTCTCATTAAGGATTCATATGGTTTAGTAGATTGCCTCCTTTGCTAAGTTATCTATAGAATTCTTCATCTTTAATTATGCCTAATGCTAGATCTAGAGTAATTAACTAGATCATGAATCCAGACAATAGATATGCCCGCCATAGGTATCTGTAGTCGGATCTATTATTTGATGAGTCTGGTTTATAGGTGTGTAATAAGAATCGGCCTATGTACTAAGATGAACAATTGAACTTGTTAAGAATGCGTATTTAGGTTGATAGTTTATCGGCTTCTCCAGTTATTATTAGCTATAGATATAGGGAGTTTCGCGGCACGCCCACCGGTTATTCCATAATTAGAGTTTGAGTTTAAGAATGGTTCGATAACAACCTAGCTTTCATTAGATCTACTAACCAATAGTTTCCTGAAAATACCATGTTCCTAGCTTTTTATTAAATCGTTTACAACCCAATCAATCTGCTGTTTTCTTATTTTGTTTTCTAACTATTTTACTCATACCTTAATAGCTTAATCTCGACATTTAACTCACTGTTTGAACAAAAGAACTCCGCGAATTCGATCCTAAAATATTGCAATTGATCTCTTATTTGAGAGAGTAGTTCTAGGTAATTTGAACCATATCAAATTTGGCGCCGTTGCCGAAGTTCTTGGGAATCATCATTGAGTTTAGTTTAGAGATTTTGTCTAGTTTTTACTTCTATTTTGTTACTCACGCGTTTCTTGTTTTCTTCTTTTCCGTGTTTCAGGTGTATGCCTAGGCAAACAAGGAGCACAAAACAGAAGGAGCTTATCAACTTGTCTGTTCTGGACTAGGGAGAACTTGAACGCATCAACCAAAAAACTAAAAAATTAGCAATCGCTGACAGAGTCATCAGAGCTGATGCAGAAGGAGTTTTGAGAGATGAGGATGGGCAAGCCTACAATGAGGCTGGTTAGAGATTGGATGATCATGGACTCATCCTACCCGAGGACGCCAATGAGGATCAGGCGTGCCTCAATGCGCAATTAGCTACTAGAGACGCAGCAGGGCTCGGTGTCGAGCGATACCAACTGGGTGTCGATCGACACCATCGGGAGCAGCACGCAGATGCAATCGGTGTCGAACGACACAATAGAGGTGTCGATCGACAGCAACACCACATTCCTGCAGCTATTCCTCCAGCTGCGGAACCACGTCGTACTCTTGGGAATTTCAACAAGCCAGACCTGTTCTATGCTAATCGATCAGCGATTGTACCCTCACCATTTTAGAGGAACGACTATGAGCTGAAGCATGGCTACTTTGCTTTAGTTGGCCAGCATCCTTTCCATGGCTTATCTCATGAGCAGCCAATGGATCATATCGAGCGATTTGAGGATCTTGTTTTGAGCATCAAGGCTAATGGAGTTTCAGAGTTTGAAAGCTCTAGGGAAGCATCAAGATAGCCTTCTTGAACAATTTCTACGATGATGCTAAGTTTGAGGAGTTGAGAAACAAGCTGTCTACCTTCACACAAGGTCCAGTTGAAGCTTTCAAGGCTGCTTGGGTTCGTTTCAAGGAGTACCAACGAGATTGTCCACATCATGATTTCAGTGAGGTACAACTTCTAGGTACCTTCTTCAGAGGAGTTGATTGGAGATACCAGATGGCTCTAGATGCAGCGAGCAATGGTAACTTCAATACACGTTACCCAGCTGATGCTACAGCCTTGATAGAGAACCTTGCTTGCAGCAACAGTACCAAGAATGCTGATTTTGAGAGGAAGAAGATTGCTGGAGCTGTTTCAGGAACTCTGATAGCAGAGGTGAATGCTAAGCTGGATTCAGTTCATAACTTGCTCACAGGGAAGAAGCATGTCCATTTTGCAGCTGAAGAAGAGACTATTGAGCCTGAGCCTGAGTCAGTGGAAGGAGTCTTTTACATAGATGGTCAGGGATACAGGAAATTTGGGCAGCCACAAGGCAACTTCAGTGGCAACAGATTTGCAGGGAACCAGGGTTCCTCATACTACACTCCAAAGCCTGCTTTCCAGAAGACTTTTCTTCAAAGCAGCTTTCAGAGGACCTATGGAAATTCAACTTACCAAGCCCCCCCCCCCCTCAGCAGAGACAAGAATGGAATCAATGCTTGAGTAGATTCTTGAGAGCCAAACAAAGCTTCTTGTGGAGTTTAATGGCAAGTTTGATGCTGTCTACACAGATCTTAATGGGAAGATCGACAATCTGAGCTCTCACTTGAAGAAGCTAGATGTACAGGTAGCTCAAACTGCACAATCTATCAAGAGACAAGAAGGTTTTCTTCCTGGTAATCCTGATGCTAACCAAAGAAAGAGCTGTAATGCCATCTTGATCAGAGAAGGAGATGATGTGTGGGAGGAATTGGACACTGAAGACGAGTTGGAGCTTGTAGTTGCAGAGATGGTATCGACCAACACCCTCCTATGTCGATCGACACCATATGGGACGCTTTTCTCAGAGACGACCCACTACGACGGTGTCGATTGATACCCCTCTAGTATCGATCGACACTGGATCTGGACTGCACCTTGTGAGGTGCAAGTATCTATAGAATTCTTCATCTTTAACTATGCCTAATGCTAGATCTAGAGTAATTAACTAGATCATGAATCCAGACAATAGATATGCTCGCCATAGGTATCTGTAGTTGGATCTATTATTTGATGAGTCTGGTTTATAGGTGTGTAATAAGAATCGGCCTATTTACTAAGATGAACAATTGAACTCTTTAAGAATGCGTATTTAGGTTGATAGTTTCTCGGCTTCTCCGGTTATTATTAGCTATAGATATAGGGAGTTTTGCGGCACGCCCACCAGTTATTCTATAATTAGAGTTTGAGTTTAAGAATGGTTCGATAACAACCTAGCTTTCATTAGATCTATTAACCAATAGTTTCCTGAGAATACCTTGTTCCTAGCGTTTTATTAAATCGTTTACAACCCAATCAATCTGCTGTTCTCTTATTTTGTTTTCTTACTATTTCACTCATACCTTGCTAGCTTAATCTTGACATTTAACTCATTGTTTGAATAAAAGAACTCCGTGAATTCGATCCTAAAATACTGTAATTGATCTCTTATTTGAGAGAGTAGTTCTAGGTAATTTGAACCATATCACTCCTAATTCATCTCTAACTCTTATAATTAGTTAATGCATTGGATTGTGACACATTTTGACCATGAAAACACAAACAAAACTGTTTACTGATTCTAAGCAATTTTTTGTTGGTTTAGGTTCTTTTGGGAGAAAATGGGTATAAGTGTTTTCTAAACACTCCTAATCCAACTCTAACTCTTATCATTAGTCAAATGCATTGGATTGTGACACATTTTGACCATAGAAACAGTAGCAAAGCTATTTACTGCTCCTAAGCAAATTTTTGTTGGTTTTAGCCTCTTTTGGGACAAAATGGGTATAATTATTGGCTAAACACTCTTAATCCATCTCTAACTCTTATAATTAGTCAAATGCATTAGATTTTGACCTATTTTAACCATAAAATCACTAACAAAACAGTTTCCTGCTTCTAAGCAATGTTTTGTTGGTTTTATCCTCTTTTGTGAGAAAATGGGTATAAGCGTTGGCTAAATCACTCTTAATCCATCTCTAACTCTTATAATTAGTCAAATGCATTAGATTGTGACACATTTTGACCATAGAAACACTAAAAAATATTAACTGCTTCTAAGCTAATTTTTGTTGGTTTTAACCTCTTTTGGGAGAAAATGGGTATAAGTGTTATCTAAACACTCCTAATCCATCTCTAACTCTTATAATTAGTCAAAAGCTTGGTCAACAATCTCAGCATACTTCCCCCAAAGTATACATGCCAAGCGAGTGTCACTAAAAATGGAAAGAATAAATTTATTAGTAAAAAGTAAAAAAACAACAAACATCTAAATAAGAATGAATATGAATATAGATTGTTTGTACTTCTGATCTCTCAAATGGAAATCGATTTTTTTGGTGGGCTTGTTGTTAGCGTTAAGATCTTGGATTCCAGACTGATCGACAACCTGACCCATTGCATCTGTAAAGACAAATAGAATAAATCTATGAATATAATGACTATATAAGAGATAATGCATGTATGTTCAAAAATCAAATGAGATGGATTAGAGTGTTTAGGCAACACTTATACCCATTTTCTCCCAAAAGAGGCTAAAACCAACAAAAAATAACTTAGAAGCAGTATACAGTTTTGTAAGTGTTTTTATGGTCAAAATGTGTCAGAATCCAATGCATTTGACTAATTATAAGAGTTAGAAATGGATTAGGAGTGTTTAGATAACACTTATACCTATTTTGTCCCAAAAGAGGCTAAAACCAACAAAATATTGCTTAAAAGCAGTAAATAGCTTTGTTTGTGTTTCTATGGTCAAAATGTGTCAAAATCCAAAGCATTTGACTAATTATAAGAGTTTTAGATGGATTAGGAGTGTTTAGATAACACTTATACCTATTTTCTCCTAAAAGAGGCTAAAACCAATAAAAAATTGCTTAGAAGCAGTTAACAGTTTTGTTAGTGTTTTTATGGTCACAATGTGTCACAATCCAATGCATTTGACATTTTATAAGAGTTAGAGATGGATTAGGAGTGTTTAGACAATACTTATACCCATTTTCTCCCAAAAGAGGCTAAAACCAACAAAAAATTGCTTAGAAGTAGTAAATAGCTTTGTTAGTGTTTCTATGGTCAAAATGTGTCACAATCCAATGCATTTGACTAATTATAAGAGATAAAGATAGATTAGGAGTGTTTAGACAACACTTATACCCGTTTTGTCCCAAAAGAGGCTAAAACAAACAAAAAATTGCTTAGAAGTAGTAAATAGCTTTGTTAGTGTTTCTATGGTCAAAATGTGTCACAATCCAATGCATTTGACTAAATATAAGAGATAAAGATAGATTAGGAATGTTTGGACAACACTTATACCCAATTTCTCCCAGAAGAGGCTAAAACCAACAAAAAATAACTTAGAAGCAGTAAATAGCTTTGTTAGTGTTTCTATGGTCAAAATGTGTCACAATTCAAAACCTTTAACTAATTCTAAGAGTTAGAGATGGATTAGGAGTGTTTAGACAACACTTATACCCATTTTCTCCTAAAACAGAGTAAAACCAACAAAAAATTGCTTAAAAGCACTAACTAGTTTTGTTAGTGTTTTTATGGTCAAAATGTGTCACAATCCAATGCATTTGACTAATTATAAGAGTTAGGGATGGATTAGAGTGTTTAGACAACACGTATACCCATTTTCTCCCAAAAGAGGCTAAAACCAACAAAAAATTGCTTATAAGTACTAAACAGTTTTGTTAGTGTTTTTATGGTCAAAATGTGTAAGAATCCAATGCATTTGACTAATTATAAGAGTTAGAGATAGATTAGGAGTGCTTAGACAATACTTATACCCATTTTCTCCCAAAAGAGGCTAAAACCAACAAAACATTGCTTAGAAGCAGTAAACAGTTTTGTAAGTGTTTTTATGGTCAAAATGTGTCAGAATCCAATGCATTTGACTAATTATAAGAGTTAGAAATGGATTAGGAGTGTTTAGACAACACTTATACCCATTTTGTCCCAAAAGAGGCTAAAACCAACAAAATATTGCTTAAAAGCAGTAAATAGCTTTGTTTGTGTTTCTATGGTCAAAATGTGTCAAAATCCAAAGCATTTGACTAATTATAAGAGTTATAGATGGATTAGGAGTGTTTAGACAACACTTATACCTATTTTCTCTTTAAAATAGGCTAAAACCAATTAAAAAAAATTGCTTAGAAGCAGTAAATAGCTTTGTTAGTGTTTCCATGGTCAAAATGTATCACAATCCAATTTATTTGACTAATTCTATCAGTTAAAGATATATTAGGAGTGTTTAGACAACACTTATACCCATTTTGTCCCAAAAGTGGCTAAAACCAACAAAAAATTGCTTAGAAGTAGTAAATAGCTTTGTTAGTGTTTTCTATGGTAAAATGTATCACAATCCAATGCATTTGACTAATTATAAGAAAGAAAGATAGATTAAGAGTATTAGGACAACACTTATACCCATTTTCTCTCAAAAGAGGCTAAAACCAACAAAAAATAACTTAGAAGCAGTAAATAGCTTTGTTAGTGTTTCTATGGTCAAAATGTGTCACAATCCAAAGCCTTTAACTAATTATAAGAGTTAGAGATGGATTAGGAGTGTTTAGACAACACTTATACCCATTTTCTCCTAAAACAGACTAAAACCTACAAAAAATTGCTTAAAAGCCGTAAACAGTTTTGTTAGTGTTGTTATGGTCAAAATGTGTCACAATCCAATGCATTTGACTAATTATAAGAGTTAGGGATGGATTAGAGTGTTTAGACAACACTTATACCCATTTTCTCCCAAAAGAGGGTAAAACCAATAAAAAATTGCTTAGAAGTACTAAACAGTTTTGTTAGTGTTTTTATGGTAAAAATGTGTAAGAATCCAATGCATGTGACTAATTATAAGAGTTAGAAATGGATTAGGAGTTTTTAGACATTACTTAATACCTATTTTCTCCCAAAAGAGGCTAAAACCAACAAAACATTGCTTAGAAGCAGTAAACACTTTTGTTAGTGTTTTTATGGTAAAAATGTGTCAGAATCGAATGCATTTGACTAATCATACGAGTTAGAGATGGATTAGGAGTGTTTAGACAACACTTATACCCATTTTGTCCCAAAAGAGGCTAAAACCAACAAAAAATTGCTTAAAAGCAGTAAATAGCTTTGTTAGTGTTTTCTATGGTCTAAATGTGTCACAATCCAATGCATTTGACTTATTATAAGAGATAAAGATAGATTAGGAGTGTTTGGACAACACTTATACCCATTTTCTCTCAAAAGAGGCTAAAACCAACAAAAAATAACTTAGAAGCAGTAAATAGCTTTGTTAGTGTTTCTATGGTCAAAATGTGTCACAATCCAAAGCCTTTAACTAATTATAAGAGTTAGAGATGGATTAGGAGTGTTTAGACAACACTTATACCCATTTTCTCCTAAAACAGAGTAAAACCAACAAAAAATTGCTTAAAAGCACTAACCAGTTTTGTTAGTGTTTCTATGGTCAAAATGTGTCACAATCCAATGCATTTGACTAATTATAAGAGATAAAGATAGATTAGGAATGTTTGGACAACACTTATACCCAATTTCTCCCAGAAGAGGCTAAAACCAACAAAAAATAACTTAGAAGTAGTAAATAGCTTTGTTAGTGTTTCTATGGTCAAAATGTGTCACAATCCAAAGCCTTTAACTAATTATAAGAGTTAGAGATGGATTAGGAGTGTTTAGACAACACTTATACCCATTTTCTCCTAAAACAGACTAAAACCTACAAAAAATTGCTTAAAAGCCGTAAACAATTTTGTTAGTGTTGTTATGGTCAAAATGTGTCACAATCCAATGCATTTGACTAATTATAAGAGTTAGGGATGGATAGAGTGTTTAGATAACACTTATACCCATTTTCTCCCAAAAGAGGGTAAAACAAATAAAAATTGCTTAGAAGTACTAAACAGTTTTGTTAGTGTTTTTATGGTCAAAATGTGTAAGAATCCAATGCATGTGACTAATTATAAGAGTTAGAAATGGATTAGGAGTTTTTAGACAATACTTAATACCTATTTTCTCCCAAAAGAGGCTAAAACCAACAAAACATTGCTTAGAAGCAGTAAACACTTTTGTTAGTGTTTTTATGGTCAAAATGTGTCAGAATCCAATGCATTTGACTAATCATAAGAGTTAGAGATGGATTAGGAGTGTTTAGACAACACTTATACCCATTTTGTCCCAAAAGAGGCTAAAACCAACAAAAAATTGCTTAAAAGCAGTAAATAGCTTTGTTAGTGTTTTCTATTGTCTAAATGTCTCACAATCCAATGCATTTGACTTATTATAAGAGATAAAGATAGATTAGGAGTGTTTGGACAACACTTATACCCATTTTCTCTCAGAAGAGGCTAAAACCAACAAAAAATAACTTAGAAGCAGTAAATAGCTTTGTTAGTGTTTCTATGGTCAAAATGTGTCACAATCCAAAGCCTTTAACTAATTATAAGAGTTAGAGATGGATTAGGAGTGTTTAGACAACACTTATACCCATTTTCTCCTAAAACAGAGTAAAACCAACAAAAAATTGCTTAAAAGCACTAACCAGTTTTGTTAGTGTTTTTATGGTCAAAATGTGTCACAATCCAATGCATTTGACTAATTATAAGAGTTAGGGATGGATTAGAGTGTTTAGACAACACGTATACCCATTTTCTCCCAAAAGAGGCTAAAACCAACAAAAAATTGCTTAAAAGCAGTAAATAGCTTTGTTAGTGTTTTCTATGGTCTAAATGTGTCACAATCCAATGCATTTGACTTATTATAAGAGATAAAGATAGATTAGGAGTGTTTGGACAACACTTATACCCATTTTCTCTCAGAAGAGGCTAAAACCAACAAAAAATAACTTAGAAGCAGTAAATAGCTTTGTTAGTTTTTCTATAGTCAAAATGTGTCACAATCCAAAGCCTTTAACTAATTATAAGAGTTAGAGATGGATTAGGAGTGTTTAGACAACACTTATACCCATTTTCTCCTAAAACAGAGTAAAACCAACAAAAAATTGCTTAAAAGCACTAACCAGTTTTGTTAGTGTTTCTATGGTCAAAATGTGTCACAATCCAATGCATTTGACTAATTATAAGAGATAAAGATAGATTAGGAATGTTTGGACAACACTTATACCCAATTTCTCCCAGAAGAGGCTAAAACCAACAAAAAATAACTTAGAAGCAGTAAATAGCTTTGTTAGTGTTTCTATGGTCAAAATGTGTCACAATCCAAAGCCTTTAACTAATTATAAGAGTTAGAGATGGATTAGGAGTGTTTAGACAACACTTATACCCATTTTCTCCTAAAACAGACTAAAACCTACAAAAAATTGCTTAAAAGCCGTAAACAATTTTGTTAGTGTTGTTATGGTCAAAATGTGTCACAATCCAATGCATTTGACTAATTATAAGAGTTAGGGATGGATAGAGTGTTTAGATAACACTTATACCCATTTTCTCCCAAAAGAGGGTAAAACAAATAAAAATTGCTTAGAAGTACTAAACAGTTTTGTTAGTGTTTTTATGGTCAAAATGTGTAAGAATCCAATGCATGTGACTAATTATAAGAGTTAGAAATGGATTAGGAGTTTTTAGACAATACTTAATACCTATTTTCTCCCAAAAGAGGCTAAAACCAACAAAACATTGCTTAGAAGCAGTAAACACTTTTGTTAGTGTTTTTATGGTCAAAATGTGTCAGAATCCAATGCATTTGACTAATCATAAGAGTTAGAGATGGATTAGGAGTGTTTAGACAACACTTATACCCATTTTGTCCCAAAAGAGGCTAAAACCAACAAAAAATTGCTTAAAAGCAGTAAATAGCTTTGTTAGTGTTTTCTATTGTCTAAATGTCTCACAATCCAATGCATTTGACTTATTATAAGAGATAAAGATAGATTAGGAGTGTTTGGACAACACTTATACCCATTTTCTCTCAGAAGAGGCTAAAACCAACAAAAAATAACTTAGAAGCAGTAAATAGCTTTGTTAGTGTTTCTATGGTCAAAATGTGTCACAATCCAAAGCCTTTAACTAATTATAAGAGTTAGAGATGGATTAGGAGTGTTTAGACAACACTTATACCCATTTTCTCCTAAAACAGAGTAAAACCAACAAAAAATTGCTTAAAAGCACTAACCAGTTTTGTTAGTGTTTCTATGGTCAAAATGTGTCACAATCCAATGCATTTGACTAATTATAAGAGATAAAAATAGATTAGGAATGTTTGGACAACACTTATACCCAATTTCTCCCAGAAGAGGCTAAAACCAACAAAAAATAACTTAGAAGCAGTAAATAGCTTTGTTAGTGTTTCTATGGTCAAAATGTGTCACAATCCAAAGCCTTTAACTAATTATAAGATTTAGAGATGGATTAGGAGTGTTTAGACAACACTTATACCCATTTTCTCCTAAAACAGACTAAAACCAACAAAAAATTGCTTAAAAGCAGTGAACAGTTTTGTTAGTGTTTTTATGGTCAAAATGTGTCACAATCCAATGCATTTGACTAATTATAAGAGTTAGAGATGAATTAGGAGTGTTTAGACAACACTTATACCCATTTTCTCCCAGAAGAGGCTAAAACCAACAAAAAATAACTTAGAAGCAGTAAATAGCTTTGTTAGTGTTTCTATGGTCAAAATTTGTCACAATTCAAAACCTTTAACTAATTTTAAGAGTTAGAGATGGATTAGGAGTGTTTAGACAACACTTATACCTATTTTCTCCTAAAACAGAGTAAAACCAACAAAAAATTGCTTAAAAGCACTAACCAGTTTTGTTAGTGTTTTTATGGTCAAAATGTTTCACAATCCAATGCATTTGACTAATTATAAGAGTTAGGGATGGATTAGAGTGTTTAGACAACACGTATACCCATTTTCTCCCAAAAGAGGCTAAAAGAACAAAAAATTGCTTATAAGTACTAAACAGTTTTGTTAGTGTTTTTATGGTCAAAATGTGTAAGAATCCAATGCATTTGACTAATTATAAGAGTTAGAGATAGATTAGGAGTGCTTAGACAATACTTATACCCATTTTCTCCCAAAAGAGGCTAAAACCAACAAAACATTGCTTAGAAGCAGTAAACAGTTTTGTAAGTGTTTTTATGGTCAAAATGTGTCAGAATCCAATGCATTTGACTAATTATAAGAGATAGAGATGGATTAAGAGTGTTTAGACAACACTTATACCCATTTTGTCCCAAAAGAGGCTAAAACCAACAAAAAATTGCTTAAAAGCAGTAAATAGCTTTGTTTGTGTTTCTATGGTCAAAATGTGTCAAACTGCAAAGCATTTGACTAATTATAAGAGTTATAGATGGATTAGGAGTGTTTAGACAACACTTATACCTATTTTCTCTTTAAAATAGTCTAAAACCAATAAAAACAAATTGCTTAGAAGCAGTAAATAGCTTTGTTAGTGTTTCCATGGTCAAAATGTATCACAATCCAATTTATTTGACTAATTCTATCAGTTAAAGATATATTAGGAGTGTTTAGACAACACTTATACCCATTTTGTCCCTAAAGTGGCTAAAACCAACAAAAAATTGCTTAGAAGTAGTAAATAGCTTTGTTAGTGTTTTCTATGGTAAAAATGTATCACAATCCAATGCATTTGACTAATTATAAGAGAGAAAGATAGAGTAGGAGTATTAGGACAACACTTATACCCATTTTCTCTCAAAAGAGGCTAAAACCAACAAAAAATAACTTAGAAGCAGTAAATAGCTTTGTTAGTGTTTCTATGGTCAAAATGTGTCACAATCCAAAGCCTTTATCTAATTATAAGAGTTAGAGATGGATTAGGAGTGTTTAGACAACACTTATACCCATTTTCTCCTAAAACAGACTAAAACCTACAAAAAATTGCTTAAAAGCCGTAAACAATTTTGTTAGTGTTGTTATGGTCAAAATGTGTCACAATCCAATGCATTTGACTAATTATAAGAGTTAGGGATGGATTAGAGTGTTTAGATAACACTTATACCCATTTTCTCCCAAAAGAGGGTAAAACAAATAAAAATTGCTTAGAAGTACTAAACAGTTTTGTTAGTGTTTTTATGGTCAAAATGTGTAAGAATCCAATGCATGTGACTAATTATAAGAGTTAGAAATGGATTAGGAGTTTTTAGACAATACTTAATACCTATTTTCTCCCTAAAGAGGCTAAAACCAACAAAACATTGCTTAGAAGCAGTAAACACTTTTGTTAGTGTTTTTATGGTCAAAATGTGTCAGAATCCAATGCATTTGACTAATCATAAGAGTTAGAGATGGATTAGGAGTGTTTAGACAACACTTATACCCATTTTGTCCCAAAAGAGGCTAAAACCAACAAAAAATTGCTTAAAAGCAGTAAATAGCTTTGTTAGTGTTTTCTATTGTCTAAATGTGTCACAATCCAATGCATTTGACTTATTATAAGAGATAAAGATAGATTAGGAGTGTTTGGACAACACTTATACCCATTTTCTCTCAGAAGAGGCTAAAACCAACAAAAAATAACTTAGAAGCAGTAAATAGCTTTGTTAGTGTTTCTATGGTCAAAATGTGTCACAATCCAAAGCCTTTAACTAATTATAAGAGTTAGAGATGGATTAGGAGTGTTTAGACAACACTTATACCCATTTTCTCCTAAAACAGAGTAAAACCAACAAAAAATTGCTTAAAAGCACTAACCAGTTTTGTTAGTGTTTCTATGGTCAAAATGTGTCACAATCCAATGCATTTGACTAATTATAAGAGATAAAGATAGATTAGGAATGTTTGGACAACACTTATACCCAATTTCTCCCAGAAGAGGCTAAAACCAACAAAAAATAACTTAGAAGCAGTAAATAGCTTTGTTAGTGTTTCTATGGTCAAAATGTGTCACAATCCAAAGCCTTTAACTAATTATAAGAGTTAGAGATGGATTAGGAGTGTTTAGACAACACTTATACCCATTTTCTCCTAAAACAGACTAAAACCAACAAAAAATTGCTTAAAAGCAGTGAACAGTTTTGTTAGTGTTTTTATGGTCAAAATGTGTCACAATCCAATGCATTTGACTAATTATAAGAGTTAGAGATGAATTAGGAGTGTTTAGACAACACTTATACCCATTTTCTCCCAGAAGAGGCTAAAACCAACAAAAAATAACTTAGAAGCAGTAAATAGCTTTGTTAGTGTTTCTATGGTCAAAATTTGTCACAATTCAAAACCTTTAACTAATTTTAAGAGTTAGAGATGGATTAGGAGTGTTTAGACAACACTTATACCTATTTTCTCCTAAAACAGAGTAAAACCAACAAAAAATTGCTTAAAAGCACTAACCAGTTTTGTTAGTGTTTTTATGGTCAAAATGTTTCACAATCCAATGCATTTGACTAATTATAAGAGTTAGGGATGGATTAGGGTGTTTAGACAACACGTATACCCATTTTCTCCCAAAAGAGGCTAAAAGAACAAAAAATTGCTTATAAGTACTAAACAGTTTTGTTAGTGTTTTTATGGTCAAAATGTGTAAGAATCCAATGCATTTGACTAATTATAAGAGTTAGAGATAGATTAGGAGTGCTTAGACAATACTTATACCCATTTTCTCCCAAAAGAGGCTAAAACCAACAAAACATTGCTTAGAAGCAGTAAACAGTTTTGTAAGTGTTTTTATGTTCAAAATGTGTCAGAATCCAATGCATTTGACTAATTATAAGAGATAGAGATGGATTAGGAGTGTTTAGACAACACTTATACCCATTTTGTCCCAAAAGAGGCTAAAACCAACAAAAAATTGCTTAAAAGCAGTAAATAGCTTTGTTTGTGTTTCTATGGTCAAAATGTGTCAAACTCCAAAGCATTTGACTAATTATAAGAGTTATAGATGGATTAGGAGTGTTTAGACAACACTTATACCTATTTTCTCTTTAAAATAGTCTAAAACCAATAAAAACAAATTGCTTAGAAGCAGTAAATAGCTTTGTTAGTGTTTCCATGGTCAAAATGTATCACAATCCAATTTATTTGACTAATTCTATCAGTTAAAGATATATTAGGAGTGTTTAGACAACACTTATACCCATTTTGTCCCAAAAGTGGCTAAAACCAACAAAAAATTGCTTAGAAGTAGTAAATAGCTTTGTTAGTGTTTTCTATGGTAAAAATGTATCACAATCCAATGCATTTGACTAATTATAAGAGAGAAAGATAGAGTAGGAGTATTAGGACAACACTTATACCCATTTTCCATCAAAAGAGGCTAAAACCAACAAAAAATAACTTAGAAGCAGTAAATAGCTTTGTTAGTGTTTCTATGGTCAAAATGTGTCACAATCCAAAGCCTTTATCTAATTATAAGAGTTAGAGATGGATTAGGAGTGTTTAGACAACACTTATACCCATTTTCTCCTAAAACAGACTAAAACCTACAAAAAATTGCTTAAAAGCCGTAAACAATTTTGTTAGTGTTGTTATGGTCAAAATGTGTCACAATCCAATGCATTTGACTAATTATAAGAGTTAGGGATGGATTAGAGTGTTTAGATAACACTTATACCCATTTTCTCCCAAAAGAGGGTAAAACAAATAAAAATTGCTTAGAAGTACTAAACAGTTTTGTTAGTGTTTTTATGGTCAAAATGTGTAAGAATCCAATGCATGTGACTAATTATAAGAGTTAGAAATGGATTAGGAGTTTTTAGACAATACTTAATACCTATTTTCTCCCAAAAGAGGCTAAAACCAACAAAACATTGCTTAGAAGCAGTAAACACTTTTGTTAGTGTTTTTATGGTCAAAATGTGTCAGAATCCAATGCATTTGACTAATCATAAGAGTTAGAGATGGATTAGGAGTGTTTAGACAACACTTATACCCATTTTGTCCCAAAAGAGGCTAAAACCAACAAAAAATTGCTTAAAAGCAGTAAATAGCTTTGTTAGTGTTTTCTATTGTCTAAATGTGTCACAATCCAATGCATTTGACTTATTATAAGAGATAAAGATAGATTAGGAGTGTTTGGACAACACTTATACCCATTTTCTCTCAGAAGAGGCTAAAACCAACAAAAAATAACTTAGAAGCAGTAAATAGCTTTGTTAGTGTTTCTATTGTCAAAATTTGTCACAATTCAAAACCTTTAACTAATTTTAAGAGTTAGAGATGGATTAGGAGTGTTTAGACAACACTTATACCCATTTTCTCCTAAAACAGAGTAAAACCAACAAAAAATTGCTTAAAAGCACTAACCAGTTTTGTTAGTGTTTTTATGGTCAAAATGTGTCACAATCCAATGCATTTGACTAATTATAAGAGTTAGGGATGGATTAGAGTGTTTAGACAACACGTATACCCATTTTCTCCCAAAAGAGGCTAAAACCAACAAAAAATTGCTTAAAAGCAGTAAATAGCTTTGTTAGTGTTTTCTATTGTCTAAATGTGTCACAATCCAATGCATTTGACTTATTATAAGAGATAAAGATAGATTAGGAGTGTTTGGACAACACTTATACCCATTTTCTCTCAGAAGAGGCTAAAACCAACAAAAAATAACTTAGAAGCAGTAAATAGCTTTGTTAGTGTTTCTATGGTCAAAATGTGTCACAATCCAAAGCCTTTAACTAATTATAAGAGTTAGAGATGGATTAGGAGTGTTTAGACAACACTTATACCCATTTTCTCCTAAAACAGAGTAAAACCAACAAAAAATTGCTTAAAAGCACTAACCAGTTTTGTTAGTGTTTCTATGGTCAAAATGTGTCACAATCCAATGCATTTGACTAATTATAAGAGATAAAGATAGATTAGGAATGTTTGGACAACACTTATACCCAATTTCTCCCAGAAGAGGCTAAAACCAACAAAAAATAACTTAGAAGCAGTAAATAGCTTTGTTAGTGTTTCTATGGTCAAAATGTGTCACAATCCAAAGCCTTTAACTAATTATAAGAGTTAGAGATGGATTAGGAGTGTTTAGACAACACTTATACCCATTTTCTCCTAAAACAGAGTAAAACCAACAAAAAATTGCTTAAAAGCACTAACCAGTTTTGTTAGTGTTTCTATGGTCAAAATGTGTCACAATCCAATGCATTTGACTAATTATAAGAGATAAAGATAGATTAGGAATGTTTGGACAACACTTATACCCAATTTCTCCCAGAAGAGGCTAAAACCAACAAAAAATAACTTAGAAGCAGTAAATAGCTTTGTTAGTGTTTCTATGGTCAAAATTTGTCACAATTCAAAACCTTTAACTAATTTTAAGAGTTAGAGATGGATTAGGAGTGTTTAGACAACACTTATACCTATTTTCTCCTAAAACAGAGTAAAACCAACAAAAAATTGCTTAAAAGCACTAACCAGTTTTGTTAGTGTTTTTATGGTCAAAATGTTTCACAATCCAATGCATTTGACTAATTATAAGAGTTAGGGATGGATTAGGGTGTTTAGACAACACGTATACCCATTTTCTCCCAAAAGAGGCTAAAAGAACAAAAAATTGCTTATAAGTACTAAACAGTTTTGTTAGTGTTTTTATGGTCAAAATGTGTAAGAATCCAATGCATTTGACTAATTATAAGAGTTAGAGATAGATTAGGAGTGCTTAGACAATACTTATACCCATTTTCTCCCAAAAGAGGCTAAAA
>NC_003070.9:14723243-14733475 GCF_000001735.4 Arabidopsis thaliana | reverse complement strand
TAAATAGCTTTGTTAGTATTTTCTATGGTCTAAATGTGTCACAATCCAATGCATTTGACTTATTATAAGAGATAAAGATAGATTAGGAGTGTTTGGACAACACTTATACCCATTTTCTCTCAGAAGAGGCTAAAACCAACAAAAAATAACTTAGAAGCAGTAAATAGCTTTGTTAGTGTTTCTATGGTCAAAATGTGTCACAATCCAAAGCCTTTAACTAATTATAAGAGTTAGAGATGGATTAGGAGTGTTTAGACAACACTTATACCCATTTTCTCCTAAAACAGAGTAAAACCAACAAAAAATTGCTTAAAAGCACTAACCAGTTTTGTTAGTGTTTCTATGGTCAAAATGTGTCACAATCCAATGCATTTGACTAATTATAAGAGATAAAGATAGATTAGGAATGTTTGGACAACACTTATACCCAATTTCTCCCAGAAGAGGCTAAAACCAACAAAAAATAACTTAGAAGCAGTAAATAGCTTTGTTAGTGTTTCTATGGTCAAAATGTGTCACAATCCAAAGCCTTTAACTAATTATAAGAGTTAGAGATGGATTAGGAGTGTTTAGACAACACTTATACCCATTTTCTCCTAAAACAGACTAAAACCAACAAAAAATTGCTTAAAAGCAGTGAACAGTTTTGTTAGTGTTTTTATGGTCAAAATGTGTCACAATCCAATGCATTTGACTAATTATAAGAGTTAGAGATGAATTAGGAGTGTTTAGACAACACTTATACCCATTTTCTCCCAGAAGAGGCTAAAACCAACAAAAAATAACTTAGAAGCAGTAAATAGCTTTGTTAGTGTTTCTATGGTCAAAATTTGTCACAATTCAAAACCTTTAACTAATTTTAAGAGTTAGAGATGGATTAGGAGTGTTTAGACAACACTTATACCTATTTTCTCCTAAAACAGAGTAAAACCAACAAAAAATTGCTTAAAAGCACTAACCAGTTTTGTTAGTGTTTTTATGGTCAAAATGTTTCACAATCCAATGCATTTGACTAATTATAAGAGTTAGGGATGGATTAGAGTGTTTAGACAACACGTATACCCATTTTCTCCTAAAAGAGGCTAAAAGAACAAAAAATTGCTTATAAGTACTAAACAGTTTTGTTAGTGTTTTTATGGTCAAAATGTGTAAGAATCCAATGCATTTGACTAATTATAAGAGTTAGAGATAGATTAGGAGTGCTTAGACAATACTTATACCCATTTTCTCCCAAAAGAGGCTAAAACCAACAAAACATTGCTTAGAAGCAGTAAACAGTTTTGTAAGTGTTTTTATGGTCAAAATGTGTCAGAATCCAATGCATTTGACTAATTATAAGAGATAGAGATGGATTAGGAGTGTTTAGACAACACTTATACCCATTTTGTCCCAAAAGAGGCTAAAACCAACAAAAAATTGCTTAAAAGCAGTAAATAGCTTTGTTTGTGTTTCTATGGTCAAAATGTGTCAAACTCCAAAGCATTTGACTAATTATAAGAGTTATAGATGGATTAGGAGTGTTTAGACAACACTTATACCTATTTTCTCTTTAAAATAGTCTAAAACCAATAAAAACAAATTGCTTAGAAGCAGTAAATAGCTTTGTTAGTGTTTCCATGGTCAAAATGTATCACAATCCAATTTATTTGATTAATTCTATCAGTTAAAGATATATTAGGAGTGTTTGGACAACACTTATACCCATTTTGTCCCAAAAGTGGCTAAAACCAACAAAAAATTGCTTAGAAGTAGTAAATAGCTTTGTTAGTGTTTTCTATGGTAAAAATGTATCACAATCCAATGCATTTGACTAATTATAAGAGAGAAAGATAGAGTAGGAGTATTAGGACAACACTTATACCCATTTTCTCTCAAAAGAGGCTAAAACCAACAAAAAATAACTTAGAAGCAGTAAATAGCTTTGTTAGTGTTTCTATGGTCAAAATGTGTCACAATCCAAAGCCTTTATCTAATTATAAGAGTTAAAGATGGATTAGGAGTGTTTAGACAACACTTATACCCATTTTCTCCTAAAACAGACTAAAACCTACAAAAAATTGCTTAAAAGCCGTAAACAGTTTTGTTAGTGTTGTTATGGTCAAAATGTGTCACAATCCAATGCATTTGACTAATTATAAGAGTTAGGGATGGATTAGAGTGTTTAGACAACACTTATACCCATTTTCTCCCAAAAGAGGGTAAAACCAATAAAAAATTGCTTAGAAGTACTAAACAGTTTTGTTAGTGTTTTTATGGTAAAAATGTGTAAGAATCCAATGCATGTGACTAATTATAAGAGTTAGAAATGGATTAGGAGTTTTTAGACAATACTTAATACCTATTTTCTCCCAAAAGAGGCTAAAACCAACAAAACATTGCTTAGAAGCAGTAAACACTTTTGTTAGTGTTTTTATGGTCAAAATGTGTCAGAATCCAATGCATTTGACTAATCATAAGAGTTAGAGATGGATTAGGAGTGTTTAGACAACACTTATACCCATTTTGTCCCAAAAGAGGCTAAAACCAACAAAAAATTGCTTAAAAGCAGTAAATAGCTTTGTTAGTGTTTTCTATGGTCTAAATGTGTCACAATCCAATGCATTTGACTTATTATAAGAGATAAAGATAGATTAGGAGTGTTTGGACAACACTTATACCCATTTTCTCTCAGAAGAGGCTAAAACCAACAAAAAATAACTTAGAAGCAGTAAATAGCTTTGTTAGTGTTTCTATGGTCAAAATGTGTCACAATCCAAAACCTTTAACTAATTATAAGAGTTAGAGATGGATTAGGAGTGTTTAGACAACACTTATACCCATTTTCTCCTAAAACAGAGTAAAACCAACAAAAAATTGCTTAAAAGCACTAACCAGTTTTGTAAGTGTTTTTATGGTCAAAATGTGTCATAATCCAATGCATTTGACTAATTATAAGAGTTAGGGATGGATTAGAGTGTTTAGACAACACGTATACCCATTTTCTCCCAAAAGAGGCTAAAACCAACAAAAAATTGCTTATAAGTACTAAACAGTTTTGTTAGTGTTTTTATGGTCAAAATGTGTAAGAATCCAATGCATTTGACTAATTATAAGAGTTAGAGATAGATTAGGAGTGCTTAGACAATACTTATACCCATTTTCTCCCAAAAGAGGCTAAAACCAACAAAAAATAACTTAGAAGCAGTAAATAGCTTTGTTAGTGTTTCTATGGTCAAAATGTGTCACAATCCAAAGCCTTTATGTAATTATAAGAGTTAGAGATGGATTAGGAGTGTTTAGACAACACTTATACCCATTTTTTCCTAAAACAGACTAAAACCTACAAAAAATTGCTTAAAAGCCGTAAACAGTTTTGTTAGTGTTGTTATGGTCAAAATGTGTCACAATCCAATGCATTTGACTAATTATAAGAGTTAGGGATGGATTAGAGTGTTTAGACAACACTTATACCCATTTTCTCCCAAAAGAGGGTAAAACAAATAAAAATTGCTTAGAAGTACTAAACAGTTTTGTTAGTGTTTTTATGGTAAAAATGTGTAAGAATCCAATGCATGTGACTAATTATAAGAGTTAGAAATGGATTAGGAGTTTTTAGACAATACTTAATACCTATTTTCTCCCAAAAGAGGCTAAAACCAACAAAACATTGCTTAGAAGCAGTAAACACTTTTGTTAGTGTTTTTATGGTCAAAATGTGTCAGAATCCAATGCATTTGACTAATCATAAGAGTTAGAGATGGATTAGGAGTGTTTAGACAACACTTATACCCATTTTGTCCCAAAAGAGGCTAAAACCAACAAAAAATTGCTTAAAAGCAGTAAATAGCTTTGTTAGTGTTTTCTATGGTCTAAATGTGTCACAATCCAATGCATTTGACTTATTATAAGAGATAAAGATAGATTAGGAGTGTTTGGACAACACTTATACCCATTTTCTCTCAGAAGAGGCTAAAACCAACAAAAAATAACTTAGAAGCAGTAAATAGCTTTGTTAGTGTTTCTATGGTCAAAATGTGTCACAATCCAAAGCCTTTAACTAATTATAAGAGTTAGAGATGGATTAGGAGTGTTTAGACAACACTTATACCCATTTTCTCCTAAAACAGAGTAAAACCAACAAACAATTGCTTAAAAGCACTAACCAGTTTTGTAAGTGTTTTTATGGTCAAAATGTGTCACAATCCAATGCATTTGACTAATTATAAGAGTTAGGGATGGATTAGAGTGTTTAGACTACACGTATACCCATTTTCTCCCAAAAGAGGCTAAAACCAACAAAAAATTGCTTATAAGTACTAAACAGTTTTGTTAGTGTTTTTATGGTTAAAATGTGTAAGAATCCAATGCATTTGACTAATTATAAGAGTTAGAGATAGATTAGGAGTGCTTAGACAATACTTATACCCATTTTCTCCCAAAAGAGGCTAAAACCAACAAAACATTGCTTAGAAGCAGTAAACAGTTTTGTAAGTGTTTTTATGGTCAAAATGTGTCAGAATCCAATGCATTTGACTAATTATAAAAGTTAGAGATGGATTAGGAGTGTTTAGACAACACTTATACCCATTTTCTCCTAAAACAGACTAAAACCTACAAAAAATTGCTTAAAAGCCGTAAACAGTTTTGTTAGTGTTGTTATGGTCAAAATGTGTCACAATCCAATGCATTTGACTAATTATAAGAGTTAGGGATGGATTAGAGTGTTTAGACAACACTTATACCCATTTTCTCCCAAAAGAGGGTAAAACCAAAAAAAAATTGCTTAGAAGTACTAAACAGTTTTGTTAGTGTTTTTATGGTAAAAATGTGTAAGAATCCAATGCATGTGAGTAATTATAAGAGTTAGAAATGGATTAGGAGTTTTTAGACAATACTTAATACCTATTTTCTCCCAAAAGAGGCTAAAACCAACAAAACATTGCTTAGAAGCAGTAAACACTTTTGTTAGTATTTTTATGGTCAAAATGTGTCAGAATCGAATGCATTTGACTAATCATAAGAGTTAGAGATGGATTAGGAGTGTTTAGACAACACTTATACCCATTTTGTCCCAAAAGAGGCTAAAACCAACAAAAAATTGCTTAAAAGCAGTAAATAGCTTTGTTTGTGTTTTCTATGGTCTAAATGTGTCACAATCCAATGCATTTGATTTATTATAAGAGATAAAGATAGATTAGGAGTGTTTGGACAACACTTATACCCATTTTCTCCCAAAAGAGGGTAAAACCAATAAAAAATTGCTTAGAAGTTCTAAACAGTTTTGTTAGTGTTTTTATGGTAAAGATGTGTAAGAATCCAATGCATGTGACTAATTATAAGAGTTAGAAATGGATTAAGAGTTTTTAGACAATACTTAATACCTATTTTCTCCCAAAAGAGGCTAAAACCAACAAAACATTGCTTAGAAGCAGTAAACACTTTTGTTAGTGTTTTTATGGTCAAAATGTGTCAGAATCCAATGCATTTGACTAATCATAAGAGTTAGATATGGATTAGGAGTGTTTAGACAACACTTATACCCATTTTGTCCCAAAAGAGGCTAAAACCAACAAAAAATTGCTTAAAAGTAGTAAATAGCTTTGTTAGTGTTTTCTATGGTCTAAATGTGTCACAATCCAATGCATTTGACTTATTATAAGAGTTAGAGATGAATTAGGAGTGTTTAGACAACACTTATACCCATTTTCTCCCAGAAGAGGCTAAAACCAACAAAAAATAACTTAGAAGCAGTAAATAGCTTTGTTAGTGTTTCTATGGTCAAAATGTGTCACAATCCAAAGCCTTAAACTAATTATAAGAGTTAGAGATGGATTAGGAGTGTTTAGACAACACTTATACCCATTTTCTCCTAAAACAGACTAAAACCAACAAAAAATTGCTTAAAAGCCGTAAACAGTTTTGTTAGTGTTGTTATGGTCAAAATGTGTCACAATCCAATGCATTTGACTAATTATAAGAGTTAGGGATGGATTAGAGTGTTTAGACAACACTTATACCCATTTTCTCCCAAAAGAGGGTAAAACCAATAAAAAATTGCTTAGAAGTACTAAACAGTTTTGTTAGTGTTTTTATGGTAAAAATGTGTAAGAATCCAATGCATGTGACTAATTATAAGAGTTAGAGATGGATTAGGAGTTTTTAGACAATACTTAATACCTATTTTCTCCCAAAAGAGGCTAAAACCAACAAAACATTGCTTAGAAGCAGTAAACACTTTTGTTAGTGTTTTTATGGTCAAAATGTGTCAGAATCCAATGCGTTTGACTAATCATAAGAGTTAGAGATGGATTAGGAGTGTTTAGACAACACTTATACCCATTTTGTCCCAAAAGAGGCTAAAACAACCAAAAAATTGCTTAAAAGCAGTAAATAGCTTTGTTAGTGTTTTCTATGGTCTAAATGTGTCACAATCGAATGCATTTGACTTATTATAAGAGATAAAGATAGATTAGGAGTGTTTGGACAACACTTATACCCATTTTCTCTCAGAAGAGGCTAAAACCAACAAAAAATAACTTAGAAGCAGTAAATAGCTTTGTTAGTGTTTCTATGGTCAAAATGTGTCACAATCCAAAGCCTTTAACTAATTATAAGAGTTAGAGATGGATTAGGAGTTTTTAGACAACACTTATACCCATTTTCTCCTAAAACAGAGTAAAACCAACAAAAAATTGCTTAAAAGCACTAACCAGTTTTGTTAGTGTTTTTATGGTCAAAATGTGTCACAATCCAATGCATTTGACTAATTATAAGAGTTAGGGATGGATTAGAGTGTTTAGACAACACGTATACCCATTTTCTCCCAAAAGAGGCTAAAACCAACAAAAAATTGCTTATAAGTACTAAACAGTTTTGTTAGTGTTTTTATGGTCAAAATGTGTAAGAATCCAATGCATTTGACTAATTATAAGAGTTAGAGATAGATTAGGAGTGCTTAGACAATACTTATACCCATTTTCTCCCAAAAGAGGCTAAAACCAACAAAACATTACTTAGAAGCAGTAAACAGTTTTGTAAGTGTTTTAATGGTCAAAATGTGTCAGAATCCAATGCATTTGACTAATTATAAGAGTTAGAGATGGATTAGGAGTGTTTAGACAACACTTATACCCATTTTGTCACAAAAGAGGCTAAAACCAACAAAACATTGCTTAAAAGCAGTAAATAGCTTTGTTTGTGTTTCTATGGTCAAAATGTGTCAAAATCCAAAGTATTTGACTAATTATAAGAGTTATAGATGGATTAGGAGTGTTTAGACAACACTTATACCTATTTTCTCTTTAAAATAGGCTAAAACCAATAAAAAAAAATTGCTTAGAAGCAGTAAATAGCTTTGTTAGTGTTTCCATGGTCAAAATGTATCACAATCCAAAGCCTTAAACTAATTATAAGAGTTAGAGATGGATTAGGAGTGTTTAGACAACACTTATACCCATTTTCTCCTAAAACAGACTAAAACCAACAAAAAATTGCTTAAAAGCCGTAAACAGTTTTGTTAGTGTTGTTATGGTCAAAATGTGTCACAATCCAATGCATTTGACTAATTATAAGAGTTAGGGATGGATTAGAGTGTTTAGACAACACTTATACCCATTTTCTCCCAAAAGAGGGTAAAACAAATAAAAAATTGCTTAGAAGTACTAAACAGTTTTGTTAGTGTTTTTATGGTAAAAATGTGTAAGAATCCAATGCATGTGACTAATTATAAGAGTTAGAGATGGATTAGGAGTTTTTAGACAATACTTAATACCTATTTTCTCCCAAAAGAGGCTAAAACCAACAAAACATTGCTTAGAAGCAGTAAACACTTTTGTTAGTGTTTTTATGGTCAAAATGTGTCAGAATCCAATGCGTTTGACTAATCATAAGAGTTAGAGATGGATTAGGAGTGTTTAGACAACACTTATACCCATTTTGTCCCAAAAGAGGCTAAAACAACCAAAAAATTGCTTAAAAGCAGTAAATAGCTTTGTTAGTGTTTTCTATGGTCTAAATGTGTCACAATCGAATGCATTTGACTTATTATAAGAGATAAAGATAGATTAGGAGTGTTTGGACAACACTTATACCCATTTTCTCTCAGAAGAGGCTAAAACCAACAAAAAATAACTTAGAAGCAGTAAATAGCTTTGTTAGTGTTTCTATGGTCAAAATGTGTCACAATCCAAAGCCTTTAACTAATTATAAGAGTTAGAGATGGATTAGGAGTGTTTAGACAACACTTATACCCATTTTCTCCTAAAACAGAGTAAAACCAACAAAAAATTGCTTAAAAGCACTAACCAGTTTTGTTAGTGTTTTTATGGTCAAAATGTATCACAATCCAATGCATTTGACTAATTATAAGAGTTAGGGATGGATTAGAGTGTTTAGACAACACGTATACCCATTTTCTCCCAAAAGAGGCTAAAACCAACAAAAAATTGCTTATAAGTACTAAACAGTTTTGTTAGTGTTTTTATGGTCAAAATGTGTAAGAATCCAATGCATTTGACTAATTATAAGAGTTAGAGATAGATTAGGAGTGCTTAGACAATACTTATACCCATTTTCTCCCAAAAGAGGCTAAAACCAACAAAACATTACTTAGAAGCAGTAAACAGTTTTGTAAGTGTTTTAATGGTCAAAATGTGTCAGAATCCAATGCATTTGACTAATTATAAGAGTTAGAGATGGATTAGGAGTGTTTAGACAACACTTATACCCATTTTGTCACAAAAGAGGCTAAAACCAACAAAACATTGCTTAAAAGCAGTAAATAGCTTTGTTTGTGTTTCTATGGTCAAAATGTGTCAAAATCCAAAGTATTTGACTAATTATAAGAGTTATAGATGGATTAGGAGTGTTTAGACAACACTTATACCTATTTTCTCTTTAAAATAGGCTAAAACCAATAAAAAAAAATTGCTTAGAAGCAGTAAATAGCTTTGTTAGTGTTTCCATGGTCAAAATGTATCACAATCCAATTTATTTGACTAATTCTATCAGTTAAAGATATATTAGGAGTGTTTAGACAACACTTATACCCATTTTGTCCCAAAAGTGGCTAAAACCAACAAACAATTGCTTAGAAGTAGTAAATAGCTTTGTTAGTGTTTTCTATGGTAAAAATGTATCACAATCCAATGCATTTGACTAATTATAAGAGAGAAAGATAGATTAGGAGTATTAGGACAACACTTATACCCATTTTCTCTCAAAAGAGGCTAAAACCAACAAAAAATAACTTAGAAGCAGTAAATAGCTTTGTTAGTGTTTCTATGGTCAAAATGTGTCACAATCCAAAGCCTTAAACTAATTATAAGAGTTAGAGATGGATTAGGAGTGTTTAGACAACACTTATACCCATTTTCTCCTAAAACAGACTAAAACCAACAAAAAATTGCTTAAAAGCCGTAAACAGTTTTGTTAGTGTTGTTATGGTCAAAATGTGTCACAATCCAATGCATTTGACTAATTATAAGAGTTAGGGATGGATTAGAGTGTTTAGACAACACTTATACCCATTTTCTCCCGAAAGAGGGTAAAACCAATAAAAAATTGCTTAGAAGTACTAAACAGTTTTGTTAGTGTTTTTATGGTAAAAATGTGTAAGAATCCAATGCATGTGACTAATTATAAGAGTTAGAGATGGATTAGGAGTTTTTAGACAATACTTAATACCTATTTTCTCTCAAAAGAGGCTAAAACCAACAAAACATTGCTTAGAAGCAGTAAACACTTTTGTTAGTGTTTTTATGGTCAAAATGTGTCAGAATCCAATGCGTTTGACTAATCATAAGAGTTAGAGATGGATTAGGAGTGTTTAGATAACACTTATACCCATTTTGTCCCAAAAGAGGCTAAAACCAACAAAAAATTGCTTAAAAGCAGTTAATAGCTTTGTTAGTGTTTTCTATGATCTAAATGTGTCACAATCCAATGCATTTGATTTATTATAAGAGATAAAGATAGATTAGGAGTGTTTGGACAACACTTATACCCATTTTCTCCCAAAAGAGGGTAAAACCAATAAAAAATTGCTTAGAAGTTCTAAACAGTTTTGTTAGTGTTTTTATGGTAAAAATGTGTAA
Organism: Arabidopsis thaliana; assembly: GCF_000001735.4. Lineage (NCBI taxonomy): Eukaryota > Viridiplantae > Streptophyta > Magnoliopsida > Brassicales > Brassicaceae > Arabidopsis > Arabidopsis thaliana. Next base: position 14,723,402 of record NC_003070.9, on the reverse strand, counting down.
GAATCCAATGCATGTGACTAATTATAAGAGTTAGAAATGGATTAGGAGTTTTTAGACAATACTTAATACCTATTTTCTCCCAAAAGAGGCTAAAACCAACAAAACATTGCTTAGAAGCAGTAAACACTTTTGTTAGTGTTTTTATGGTCAAAATGTGTC
>NC_003070.9:14685703-14723225 GCF_000001735.4 Arabidopsis thaliana | reverse complement strand
TCCCAAAAGAGGCTAAAACAAACAAAAAATTGCTTAGAAGTAGTAAATAGCTTTGTTAGTGTTTCCATGGTCAAAAAGTGTCACAATCCAATGCATTTGACTAATTATAAGAGATAAAGATAGATTAGGAGTGTTTAGACAACACTTATACCCATTTTGTCCAAAAAGAGGCTAAAACCAACAAAAAATTGCTTCGAAGTAGTAAATAGCTTTGTTAGTATTTCTATGGTCAAAATGTGTCACAATCCAATGCATTTGACTAATTATAAGAGATAAAGATAGATTAGGAGTGTTTAGACAACACTTATACCTATTTTCTCCCAAAAGAGGCTAAAACCAACAAAAAATTGCTTAGAAGTACTAAACAGTTTTTTTAGTGTTTTTATGGTCAAAATGTGTAAGAATCCAATGCATTTGACTAATTATAAGAGTTAGAGATGGATTAGGAGTGTTTAGACAATACTTATACCCATTTTCTCCCAAAAGAGGCTAAAACCAACAAAAAATTGCTTAGGAGCAGTAAACAGTTTTTTTAGTGTTTTATGGTCAAAATGTGTCAGAACCCAATGCATTCGACTAATTATAAGAGTTAGAGATGGATTAGTAGTGCTTAGACAACACTTATACCCATTTTCTCCCAAAAGAGGCTAAAATCAAAAAAAAATTGCTTAGAAGCAGTAAACAGTTTTGTTAGTGTTTTTATGGTCAAAATGTGTCAAAATCCAATGCATTTGACTAATTATAAGAGTTAGAGATGGATTAGGAGTGTTTAGACAACACTTATACCTTTTTTCTCTGAAAAGAGGCTAAAACCAACAAAAATTGTTTTGAAACAGTAGACAGCTTTGTTAGTGTTTTTATGGTCAAAATGTGTCACAATCCAATGCATTTGATTAATTATAAGAGTTAGAGATTGATTAGGAGTGTTTAGACAACACTTATACCCTTTTTCTCTCCAAAGAGGCTAAAACCAACAAAAATTGTTTTGAACCAGTAGACAGCTTTGTTAGTGTTTTTATGGTCAAAATCTGTCACAATCCAATGCATTTGAATAATTATAAGAGTTAGAGATGGATTAGGAGTGTTTAGACATCACTTATACCTATTTTCTCCTAAGAGAGGCTAAAACCAATAAACATTTGCTTAGAAGCAGTAAATAGCTTTGTTAGTGTTTCCATGGTCAAAATATATCACGATCCAATGTATTTGACTAATTCTATCAGTTACAGATGGATTATGAGTGTTTAGACAACACTTATACCCTTTTTTTTTCAAAATAGGCTAAAACCAACAAAAAATTTCTTAGAAGTAGTAAATAGCTTTGTTAGTGTTTCTATGGTCAAAATGTGTCACAATCCTATGCATTTGACTAATTATAAGAGATAAAGAGAGATTAGGAGTGTTTAGACAACACTTATACCCATTTTCTCCCAAAACAGGCTAAAACCAACAAAACATTGCTTGAAGCAGTAAATAGCTTTGTTAGTGTTCCTATTGTCAAAAGGAGTCACAATCCAAAGCCTTTGACTAAATATAAGAGTTAGAGATGGATTAAGAGTGTTTAGACAATACTTATACCCATTTTTTCCTAAAAGAGACTTAAACCAACAAAAAATTGTTTAAAAGCAGTAAATAGCTTTGTTAGTGTTTCTATGGTCAAAATGTTTCACAATCCAAAGCATTTGACTAATTATAAGAGTTATAGATGGATTAGGAGTGTTTAGACATCACTTATACCTATTTTCTCCTAAGAGAGGCTAAAACCAATAAAAAATTGCTTAGAAGCAGTAAATAGCTTTGTTAGTGTTTCCATGGTCAAAATGTATCACGATCCAATGTATTTGACTAATTCTATCAGTGAAAGATGGATTATGAGTGTTTAGACAACAATTATACCCATTTTGTCCCAAAAGAGGCTAAAACAAACAAAAAATTGCTTAGAAGTAGTAAATAGCTTTGTTAGTGTTTCCATGGTCAAAAAGTGTCACAATCCAATGCATTTGACTAATTATAAGACATAAAGATAGATTAGGAGTGTTTAGACAACACTTATACCCATTTTGTCCAAAAAGAGGCTAAAACCAACAAAAAATTGCTTCGAAGTAGTAAATAGCTTTGTTAGTATTTCTATGGTCAAAATGTGTCACAATCCAATGCATTTGACTAATTATAAGAGATAAAGATAGATTAGGAGTGTTTAGACAACACTTATACCTATTTTCTCCCAAAAGAGGCTAAAACCAACAAAAAATTGCTTAGAAGTACTAAACAGTTTTTTTAGTGTTTTTATGGTCAAAATGTGTAAGAATCCAATGCATTTGACTAATTATAAGAGTTAGAGATGGATTAGGAGTGTTTAGACAATACTTATACCCATTTTCTCCCAAAAGAGGCTAAAACCAACAAAAAATTGCTTAGGAGCAGTAAACAGTTTTTTTAGTGTTTTATGGTCAAAATGTGTTAGAACCCAATGCATTCGACTAATTATAAGAGTTAGAGATGGATTAGGAGTGCTTAGACAACACTTATACCCATTTTCTCCCAAAAGAGGCTAAAATAAAAAAAAAATTGCTTAGAAGCAGTAAACAGTTTTGTTAGTGTTTTTATGGTCAAAATGTGTCAAAATCCAATGCATTTCACTAATTATAAGAGTTAGAGATGGATTAGGAGTGTTTAGACAACACTTATACCTTTTTTCTCTGAAAAGAGGCTAAAACCAACAAAAATTGTTTTGAAACAGTAGACAGCTTTGTTAGTGTTTTTATGGTCAAAATGTGTCACAATCCAATGCATTTGATTAATTATAAGAGTTAGAGATTGATTAGGAGTGTTTAGACAACACTTATACCCTTTTTCTCTCCAAAGAGGCTAAAACCAACAAAAATTGTTTTGAACCAGTAGACAGCTTTGTTAGTGTTTTTATGGTCAAAATCTGTCACAATCCAATGCATTTGAATAATTATAAGAGTTAGAGATGGATTAGGAGTGTTTAGACAACACTTATACCCATTTTCTCCCAAAACAGGCTAAAACCAACAAAACATTGCTTAAAGCAGTAAATAGCTTTGTTAGTGTTCCTATGGTCAAAATGAGTCACAATCCAAAGCCTTTGACTAAATATAAGAGTTAGAGATGGATTAAGAGTGTTTAGACAATACTTATACCCATTTTTTCCTAAAAGAGACTAAAACCAACAAAAATTTGTTTAAAAGCAGTAAACAGTTTTTTTAGTGTTTTATGGTCAAAATGTGTTAGAACCCAATGCATTCGACTAATTATAAGAGTTAGAGATGGATTAGGAGTGCTTAGACAACACTTATACCCATTTTCTCCCAAAAGAGGCTAAAATAAAAAAAAAATTGCTTAGAAGCAGTAAACAGTTTTGTTAGTGTTTTTATGGTCAAAATGTGTCAAAATCCAATGCATTTCACTAATTATAAGAGTTAGAGATGGATTAGGAGTGTTTAGACAACACTTATACCTTTTTTCTCTGAAAAGAGGCTAAAACCAACAAAAATTGTTTTGAAACAGTAGACAGCTTTGTTAGTGTTTTTATGGTCAAAATGTGTCACAATCCAATGCATTTGATTAATTATAAGAGTTAGAGATTGATTAGGAGTGTTTAGACAACACTTATACCCTTTTTCTCTCCAAAGAGGCTAAAACCAACAAAAATTGTTTTGAACCAGTAGACAACTTTGTTAGTGTTTTTATGGTCAAAATCTGTCACAATCCAATGCATTTGAATAATTATAAGAGTTAGAGATGGATTAGGAGTGTTTAGACAACACTTATACCCATTTTCTCCCCAAAACAGGCTAAAACCAACAAAACATTGCTTAAAGCAGTAAATAGCTTTGTTAGTGTTCCTATGGTCAAAATGAGTCACAATCCAAAGCCTTTGACTAAATATAAGAGTTAGAGATGGATTAAGAGTGTTTAGACAATACTTATACCCATTTTTTCCTAAAAGAGACTAAAACCAACAAAAATTTGTTTAAAAGCAGTAAATAGCTTTGTTAGTGTTTCGATGGTCAAAATGTTTCACAATCCAAATCATTTGACTAATTATAAGAGTTATAGATGGATTAGGAGTGTTTAGACAACACTTATACCTATTTTCTCCTAAAAGAGGCTAAAACCAATAAAAAATTGCTTAGAAGCAGTAAAAAGTTTTGTTAGTGTTTTTATGGTCAAAATGTGTCACAATCCAATGCATTTGACGTTTTATAAGTGTTAGAGATGGATTAGGAGTGTTTAGACAACACTTATACCCATTTTCTCCCAAAAAAGGCTAAAACCAACAAAAATTTGCTTCGAAGCAGTCAATATATTTATTCGTGTTTTTATGCTCAAAATGTGTCCCAATCCAAAGCCTTTGACTAATTATAAGAGTTAGAGATGGATTAGGAGTGTTTATACAACACATATACCCATTTTCTCCCAAAAGAGGCTAAAACCAACAAAAATTTGCTTAGAAGCAGTAAATATTTATTCATGTTTTTATGCTCAAAATGTGTCACAATCCAATGCATTTGAATAATTGTAAGAGTTAAAGATGGATTAGGAGTGTTTAGACAATACTTATACCTATTTTCTTCCAAAAGAGGCTAAAACCAACAAAAAATTGCTTAGAAGCACTAAATAGCTTTGTTAGTGTTTCTATGGTCAAAATGTGTCACAATCCAAAGCTTTTGACTAATTATAAGAGTTAGAGATGGATTAGGAGTGTTTAGATAACACTTATACCCATTTTCTCCCAAAAGAGGTTAAAACCAACAAAAATTAGCTTAGAAGCAGTTAATATTTTTTAGTGTTTCTATGGTCAAAATGTGTCACAATCTAATGCATTTGACTAATTATAAGAGTTAGAGATGGATTAAGAGTGATTTAGCCAACGCTTATACCCATTTTCTCACAAAAGAGGATAAAACCAACAAAACATTGCTTAGAAGCAGGAAACTGTTTTGTTAGTGATTTTATGGTTAAAATAGGTCAAAATCTAATGCATTTGACTAATTATAAGAGTTAGAGATGGATTAAGAGTGTTTAGCCAATAATTATACCCATTTTGTCCCAAAAGAGGCTAAAACCAACAAAAATTTGCTTAGGAGCAGTAAATAGCTTTGCTACTGTTTCTATGGTCAAAATGTGTCACAATCCAATGCATTTGACTAATGATAAGAGTTAGAGTTGGATTAGGAGTGTTTAGAAAACACTTATACCCATTTTCTCCCAAAAGAACCTAAACCAACAAAAAATTGCTTAGAATCAGTAAACAGTTTTGTTTGTGTTTTCATGGTCAAAATGTGTCACAATCCAATGCATTAACTAATTATAAGAGTTAGAGATGAATTAGGAGTGATATGGTTCAAATTACCTAGAACTACTCTCTCAAATAAGAGATCAATTACAGTATTTTAGGATCGAATTCACGGAGTTCTTTTATTCAAACAATGAGTTAAATGTCAAGATTAAGCTAGCAAGGTATGAGTGAAATAGTAAGAAAACAAAATAAGAGAACAGCAGATTGATTGGGTTGTAAACGATTTAATAAAACGCTAGGAACAAGGTATTCTCAGGAAACTATTGGTTAATAGATCTAATGAAAGCTAGGTTGTTATCGAACCATTCTTAAACTCAAACTCTAATTATAGAATAACTGGTGGGCGTGCCGCAAAACTCCCTATATCTATAGCTAATAATAACCGGAGAAGCCGAGAAACTATCAACCTAAATACGCATTCTTAAAGAGTTCAATTGTTCATCTTAGTAAATAGGCCGATTCTTATTACACACCTATAAACCAGACTCATCAAATAATAGATCCAACTACAGATACCTATGGCGAGCATATCTATTGTCTGGATTCATGATCTAGTTAATTACTCTAGATCTAGCATTAGGCATAGTTAAAGATGAAGAATTCTATAGATACTTGCACCTCACAAGGTGCAGTCCAGATCCAGTGTCGATCGATACTAGAGGGGTATCAATCGACACCGTCGTAGTGGGTCGTCTCTGAGAAAAGCGTCCCATATGGTGTCGATCGACATAGGAGGGTGTTGGTCGATACCATCTCTGCAACTACAAGCTCCAACTCGTCTTCAGTGTCCAATTCCTCCCACACATCATCTCCTTCTCTGATCAAGATGGCATTACAGCTCTTTCTTTGGTTAGCATCAGGATTACCAGGAAGAAAACCTTCTTGTCTCTTGATAGATTGTGCAGTTTGAGCTACCTGTACATCTAGCTTCTTCAAGTGAGAGCTCAGATTGTCGATCTTCCCATTAAGATCTGTGTAGACAGCATCAAACTTGCCATTAAACTCCACAAGAAGCTTTGTTTGGCTCTCAAGAATCTACTCAAGCATTGATTCCATTCTTGTCTCTGCTGAGGGGGGGGGGGGCTTGGTAAGTTGAATTTCCATAGGTCCTCTGAAAGCTGCTTTGAAGAAAAGTCTTCTGGAAAGCAGGCTTTGGAGTGTAGTATGAGGAACCCTGGTTCCCTGCAAATCTGTTGCCACTGAAGTTGCCTTGTGGCTGCCCAAATTTCCTGTATCCCTGACCATCTATGTAAAAGACTCCTTCCACTGACTCAGGCTCAGGCTCAATAGTCTCTTCTTCAGCTGCAAAATGGACATGCTTCTTCCCTGTGAGCAAGTTATGAACTGAATCCAGCTTAGCATTCACCTCTGCTATCAGAGTTCCTGAAACAGCTCCAGCAATCTTCTTCCTCTCAAAATCAGCATTCTTGGTACTGTTGCTGCAAGCAAGGTTCTCTATCAAGGCTGTAGCATCAGCTGGGTAACGTGTATTGAAGTTACCATTGCTCGCTGCATCTAGAGCCATCTGGTATCTCCAATCAACTCCTCTGAAGAAGGTACCTAGAAGTTGTACCTCACTGAAATCATGATGTGGACAATCTCGTTGGTACTCCTTGAAACGAACCCAAGCAGCCTTGAAAGCTTCAACTGGACCTTGTGTGAAGGTAGACAGCTTGTTTCTCAACTCCTCAAACTTAGCATCATCGTAGAAATTGTTCAAGAAGGCTATCTTGATGCTTCCCTAGAGCTTTCAAACTCTGAAACTCCATTAGCCTTGATGCTCAAAACAAGATCCTCAAATCGCTCGATATGATCCATTGGCTGCTCATGAGATAAGCCATGGAAAGGATGCTGGCCAACTAAAGCAAAGTAGCCATGCTTCAGCTCATAGTCGTTCCTCTAAAATGGTGAGGGTACAATCGCTGATCGATTAGCATAGAACAGGTCTGGCTTGTTGAAATTCCCAAGAGTACGACGTGGTTCCGCAGCTGGAGGAATAGCTGCAGGAATGTGGTGTTGCTGTCGATCGACACCTCTATTGTGTCGTTCGACACCGATTGCATCTGCGTGCTGCTCCCGATGGTGTCGATCGACACCCAGTTGGTATCGCTCGACACCGAGCCCTGCTGCGTCTCTAGTAGCTAATTGCGCATTGAGGCACGCCTGATCCTCATTGGCGTCCTCGGGTAGGATGAGTCCATGATCATCCAATCTCTAACCAGCCTCATTGTAGGCTTGCCCATCCTCATCTCTCAAAACTCCTTCTGCATCAGCTCTGATGACTCTGTCAGCGATTGCTAATTTTTTAGTTTTTTGGTTGATGCGTTCAAGTTCTCCCTAGTCCAGAACAGACAAGTTGATAAGCTCCTTCTGTTTTGTGCTCCTTGTTTGCCTAGGCATACACCTGAAACACGGAAAAGAAGAAAACAAGAAACGCGTGAGTAACAAAATAGAAGTAAAAACTAGACAAAATCTCTAAACTAAACTCAATGATGATTCCCAAGAACTTCGGCAACGGCGCCAAATTTGATATGGTTCAAATTACCTAGAACTACTCTCTCAAATAAGAGATCAATTGCAATATTTTAGGATCGAATTCGCGGAGTTCTTTTGTTCAAACAGTGAGTTAAATGTCGAGATTAAGCTATTAAGGTATGAGTAAAATAGTTAGAAAACAAAATAAGAAAACAGCAGATTGATTGGGTTGTAAACGATTTAATAAAAAGCTAGGAACATGGTATTTTCAGGAAACTATTGGTTAGTAGATCTAATGAAAGCTAGGTTGTTATCGAACCATTCTTAAACTCAAACTCTAATTATGGAATAACCGGTGGGCGTGCCGCGAAACTCCCTATATCTATAGCTAATAATAACTGGAGAAGCCGATAAACTATCAACCTAAATACGCATTCTTAACAAGTTCAATTGTTCATCTTAGTACATAGGCCGATTCTTATTACACACCTATAAACCAGACTCATCAAATAATAGATCCGACTACAGATACCTATGGCGGGCATATCTATTGTCTGGATTCATGATCTAGTTAATTACTCTAGATCTAGCATTAGGCATAATTAAAGATGAAGAATTCTATAGATAACTTAGCAAAGGAGGCAATCTACTAAACCATATGAATCCTTAATGAGAAACCCTATTCCTAACAAGCAGACTACTCAAACATATTGGATGAAGCAAACAACATGATTAAGTGAGAAAGCATAAACACAGTAAATAGAGAAGGGGAAAGAAGGGATCTCTTCACTGTATATAGATCTGAATGAAATTCTGAATGATAATGGATGAATAGCTTTATGTCTCTTACAACAGGGTTTGCAAAGAACTTGATAAAATACTTGATAAAAGAAACTTAGGTCTAAAAACAATATATATAGACCCTAAAAACGTCCAGGGACTAATAATGCAAATAGGGAAGTCTTCTGGGGCAAACTTGAGGTTCTATAACTTGAAAGCGTCTAGGGTTTTTGCTGGGCCAAAACTGGTGTCGATCGACACTCCTCGCTGATTCCTGAACCAAAATTGTCCTTAGCTTCCTTTTCCTTAGCTTTTGCTCCAAAATGTCTTCTTATCTCCATTGTTGTCCCATTGCATAGAATACCTAAAAAGACACTAAAAAGACTCGAGAAATAACATAAAAACTCAAAATCCTAAACCTAAAACCTAGATAAAATGGTGAAAATCGGGTTATATCAAGGAGTGTTTAGACAACACTTATACCCATTTTCTCCCAAAAAAAGGCTAAAAAAGGTCAAAATGTGTCACAATCCAAAGCCTTTGATTAATTATAAGAGTTAGAGATGAATTAGAAGTGTTTAGACAACACTTATTCCCATTTTCTCCTAAAAGAGACTAAAACCAACAAAAAATTGCTTACAAGCAGTAACTAGCTTTGTTAGTGTTTCTATGGTCAAAATATGTCACAATCCAAAGCCTTAGACTAATTATAAGAGTTAGAGATGGATTAGGAGTGTTTAGACAACACTTATACCAAGTTTCTCTCAAAAGAAGAAAAAACCAACAAAAAATTGCATAGAATCAGTAAATTACTTTGTTAGTGTTTCTATGGTCAAAATGTTTCATAATCCAATGCATTTGACTTATTATAAGAGTTAGAGATGGATTAGGAGTGTTCATACAACACTTACACCTATTTTCTCCCAAAAGAGGATTAAACCAACAAAACATTGCTAAGAAGAAATAAGCAGTTTTGTTAGTGTTTTTATGGTCAAAATGTGTCACAATCCAATGCATTTGACTAACTAAAGAGTTAAAGATGGATTAGGAGTGTTTAGACAACACTTATACCCATTTTCTCTCAAAAGAGGCTAAAACAACCAAAACATTGCTTAGAAGTAGTAAACAGTTTTGTTAGTGTTTCTACAGTCAAAATGTGTCACAATCCAAAGCCTCTGACTAATTGTAAGAGTTAGAGATGGATTAGGAGTGTTTAGACAACACTTATACCCATTTTCTCCAAAAAGAGGCTAAAACCAACAAAATATTGCTTAGAAACAGTAAACAGTTGTGTTAGTGTGTTTGTGGTCAAAATGTGTCACAATCCAATGCATTTTGACTAGTTATAAGAGTTAGAGATAGATTAGGTGTGGTTAGACAACACTTATATCAATTTTCTATTAAAAGAGGCTAAAACCAATAAAAAATTTGTTTAGAAGCAGTTAATAGATTTGTTAGTGTTTCTATGGTCAAAATGTGTCACAATCCAATGCATTTGACTAATTATAAGAGTTAGAGATGGAGTAGGAGTGTTTAGACAACACTTATACCCATTTTCTCCCAAAAGAAGCTACAACCAACAAAATATTGCTTACAAACACTAAATAGCTTTGTTAGTGTTTCAATGGTCAATATGTATCACAATCCAATGCATTTGACTAATTATATGAGTTAGAGATGGATTAGGGGTGTTTAGACAACACTTATACCAATTTTCTCCTAAAAGTGGCTAAAACGAACAAAATATTGCTTAGAAGCAATAAACAGTTTTGTTAGTGTTTTTATGGTCAAAATGTGTTACAATCCAATGCATTTGACTAATTATAAGAGTTAAAGATAGAATAGGAGCGTTTAGACAACACTTATATCAAGTTTCTCTCAAAAGAGGATAAAACCAACAAAAAATTGCTTAGAATCAGTAACTTGCTTTGTTTGTGTTTCTATAGTCAAAATGTGTCACAATCCAATTCATTGGACTAATTATAAGAGTTAGAGATGGATTAGGAGGGTTTAGACAACACTTATACCCATTTTCTCCTAAAAGAGGATAAAACCAACAAAAAATTGCTTAGAAGCAGTAAACAGTTGTGTTAGTGTTTTGATGGTCAAAATGTGTCACAATCCAATGCATTTCACTAATTATAAGAGTTAAAGATGAATTAAAAGTGTTTAGACAACACTTATACCTATTTTCTTCCAAAAGCGGCTAAAACCAACAAAAAAATTGCTTAGAAGCAGTAAATAGTTTTGTTAGTGTTTTTATGGTCAAAATGTGTCACAATCCAAAGCCTTTGACTAATTATAAGAGTTAGAGATGAATTAGAAGTGTTTAGACAACACTTATACCCATTTTCTCCTAAAAGAGACTAAAACCACCAACAAATTGCTTACAAGCAGTAAATAGCTTTGTTAGTGTTTCTATGGTCACAATCCAAAGCCTTTGACTAATTATAAGAGTTAGAGATGGATTTGGAGTGTTTAGACAACACTTATACTAAGTTTCTCTCAAAAGAGGTTAAAACCAACAAAAATTTGCTTAGAAGCAGTAAATAGGTTTGTTTGTGTTTCTATTGTAAAAATTTGTCACAATCTAATGCATTTGACTAATTATAAGAGTTAGAGATAGATTAAGAGTGTTTAGACAACACTTATATCAATTTTCTCTAAAAAGTGGCTAAAACCAATAAACAATTTGTTTAGAAGTAGTAAATACCTTTGTTAGTGTTTCTATGGTCAAAATGTGTTACAATCCAATGCATTTGACTAATTATAAGAGTTAGAGATGGATTAGGAGTGTTTAGGTAATACTTATACCCATTTTCTCCCAAAAGAGGCTAAAACAAACAAAATATTGCTTACAAACAGTAAATAGCTTTGTTAGTGTTTCAATGGTCAATATGTATCGCAATCCAATGCATTTGACTGATTATATGAGTCAGAGATGGATTAGGGGTGTTTTGACAACACTTATACCCATTTTCTCCCAAAAAAGGCTAAAACCAACAAAAACTTGCTTACAAGATGTATCACAATCCAATGCATTTGACTAATTATAAGAGTTAAAGATGTGTTAGGAGTGTTTAGACAACACCTATACCCATTTTCTCCCAAAAGACGTTAAAACCAAGAAAAAATTGCTTAGAAGCAGTAAATAGCTTTGTTAGTCTTTGCATGGTCAAAAGGTGTCACAATCCAAAGCCTTTGACTAATTCTACGAGTTAGAGATGGATTAAGAGTGTTTAGACAACACTTATACCCATTTTCTGCCAAAAGAGGCTAAAACCAACAAAAATTTGCTTTGAAGGAGTAAATATATTTGTTAGTGTTTCTATGATCAAAATGTGTCACAATCCAATGCCTTGGACTAATTATAAGAGTTAGAGATGGATTAGGAGTGTTTAGAAAACACTTATACCCATTTTCTCCCAAAAGAGGCTAAAACAAGCAAAAAAATGCTTAGAAGCAGTAAACACTTCTGTTAGTGTTTTGATGGTCAAAATGTGTCACAGCCCAATGCATTTGAATAATTATAAGAGTTAAAGATGGATTAAGAGTGTTTAGACAACACTTATACCTATTTTCTTCCAAAAGCGGCTAAAACCAACAAAAAAATTGCTTAGAAGCAGTAAATAGTTTTGTTAGTGTTTTTATGGTCAAAATGTGTCACAATCCAAAGCCTTTGACTAATTATAAGAGTTAGAGATGAATTAGAAGTGTTTAGACAACACTTATACCCATTTTCTCCTAAAAGAGACTAAAACCACCAACAAATTGCTTACAAGCAGTAAATAGCTTTGTTAGTGTTTCTATGGTCACAATCCAAAGCCTTTGACTAATTATAAGAGTTAGAGATGGATTTGGAGTGTTTAGACAACACTTATACTAAGTTTCTCTCAAAAGAGGTTAAAACCAACAAAAATTTGCTTAGAAGCAGTAAATAGGTTTGTTTGTGTTTCTATTGTAAAAATTTGTCACAATCTAATGCATTTGACTAATTATAAGAGTTAGAGATAGATTAAGAGTGTTTAGACAACACTTATATCAATTTTCTCTAAAAAGTGGCTAAAACCAATAAACAATTTGTTTAGAAGTAGTAAATACCTTTGTTAGTGTTTCTATGGTCAAAATGTGTTACAATCCAATGCATTTGACTAATTATAAGAGTTAGAGATGGATTAGGAGTGTTTAGGTAATACTTATACCCATTTTCTCCCAAAAGAGGCTAAAACAAACAAAATATTGCTTACAAACAGTAAATAGCTTTGTTAGTGTTTCAATGGTCAATATGTATCGCAATCCAATGCATTTGACTGATTATATGAGTCAGAGATGGATTAGGGGTGTTTTGACAACACTTATACCCATTTTCTCCCAAAAAAGGCTAAAACCAACAAAAACTTGCTTACAAGATGTATCACAATCCAATGCATTTGACTAATTATAAGAGTTAAAGATGTGTTAGGAGTGTTTAGACAACACCTATACCCATTTTCTCCCAAAAGACGTTAAAACCAAGAAAAAATTGCTTAGAAGCAGTAAATAGCTTTGTTAGTCTTTGCATGGTCAAAAGGTGTCACAATCCAAAGCCTTTGACTAATTCTACGAGTTAGAGATGGATTAAGAGTGTTTAGACAACACTTATACCCATTTTCTGCCAAAAGAGGCTAAAACCAACAAAAATTTGCTTTGAAGGAGTAAATATATTTGTTAGTGTTTCTATGATCAAAATGTGTCACAATCCAATGCCTTGGACTAATTATAAGAGTTAGAGATGGATTAGGAGTGTTTAGAAAACACTTATACCCATTTTCTCCCAAAAGAGGCTAAAACAAGCAAAAAAATGCTTAGAAGCAGTAAACACTTCTGTTAGTGTTTTGATGGTCAAAATGTGTCACAGCCCAATGCATTTGAATAATTATAAGAGTTAAAGATGGATTAAGAGTGTTTAGACATCACTTATACCCATTGGCTCCCAGAAGCGGCTAAAACCAACAAAAAATTGCTTTGAGGCAGTAAATTGCTTTGTTAGTGTTTCTATGGTCAAAATGTGTCACAATCCAAAGCCTTTGACTAATTAGAAGAGTTAGAGATGGATTTGGAGTGTTTAGACAACACTTATACCCATTTTCTCCCAAAAGAGGCTAAAACAACCAAAACATTGCTTAGAAGTAGTAAACAGTTTTGTTAGTGTTTTTATGGTCAAAATGTGTCACAATCCAATGCATTTGAATAATTATAAGAGTTAGAGATGGATTAGGAGTATTTAGAAAACACTTATACCCATTTTCTCCCAAAAGAGGCTGAAACTAACAAAAATTTGCTTAGTAGCAGTAATTAGGTTTGTTAGTGTTTCTATTGTAAAAATTTGTCACAATCTAATGCATTTGACTAATTATAAGAGTTAGAGATAGATTAAGAGTGTTTAGACAATACTTATACCCATTTTCTCTCAAAAGTGGCTAAAACTAACAAACAATTTCTTAGAAACAGTAAACAGTTTTGTTAGTGTGTTTGTGGTCAAAATGTGACACAATCCAATGCATTTTGACTAGTTATAAGAGTTAGAGATAGATTAGGAGTGGTTAGAGAACACTTACATCAAATTTCTCTTAAAAGAGGCTAAAACCAATAAAGAAATTGTTTAGAAGCAGTAAATAGCTTTATTAGTGTTTTTATGGTAAAAATGTGACACAATCCAATGCATTTGACTAGTTATAAGAGTTAGAGATGGATTAATAGTGTTTAGACAACACTTATACCTATTTTTCTCTTAAAATAGGCTAATACCTACAAAAAATTGCTTAGAAACAGTAAATAGCTTTTATAGTGTTTCTATGGTCAAAATGTGTCATAATCCAAAGCATTTAACTAGGTATAAGAGTTAGAGATGGATTAGGAGGGTGTAGACAACACTTATACCCATTTTCTCCCTAAAGAGGCTAAAACCAACGAAAAATTACTTAGAAACAGTAAATAGCTTTGTTAGTGTTTCTATTGTCAAAATATGTCACAATCTAATACATTTGACTAATTATAAGAGTTAGAGATAGATTAGGAGTGTTTAAACAACACTTATACCCATTTCTCCCAAAAGAAGCTACAACTGACAAAATATTGCTTACAAACAGTAAATAGCTTTGTTAGTGTTTCAATGGTCAATAACTCAATATGTATCGCAATCCAATGCGTTTGACTGATTATATGAGTTAGAGATTGATTAGGGGGGTTTTGAGAACACTTATACCCATTTTCTCCCAAAAGAGGCTAAAACCAACAAAAAATTGCTTACAAGCAATAAACAGTTTTGTTAGTGTTTTTATGGTCAAAATGTGTCACAATCCAATGCATTTGACCAATTATAAGAGTTAGAGATGGATTAGGAGTGTTTAGACAACACTAATACCTATTTTCTCTCAAAAGAAGCTAAAACCAACAAAAAATTGCTTAGAAGCAGTAAACAGTTCTGTTAGTGTTTTGATTGTCAACATGTGTCATAATCCAATCCATTTGACTAATTATAAGAGTTAAAGATGGATTAAGAGTGTTTAGATAACACTTATACCCATTTTCTCCCACAAGCGGCTAAAACCAACAAAACATTGTTTAAAAGCAGTAAATAGCTTTGTTAGTATTTCTATGGTCAAAATGTGTCACAATCCAATGCATTTGACTAATTATAAGAGTTAGAGATAGATTAGGTGTGTTAAAACAACACTTATACCTATTTTCTCCCAAAAGAGGCTAAAACCAACAAAAAATTGCTTAGAAGCAGTAAACAGTTTTTTTAGTGTTTTGATGGTCAAAATGTGTCACAATCCAATGCATTTGACTAATTATAAGAGTTAAAGATGGATTAAGAGTGTTTAGACAACACTTATAACCATTTTCTCTTAAAATAGGCTAATACCTACAAAAAATTGCTTAGAAGCAGTAAATAGCTTTATGAGTGTTTCTATGGTCAAAATGTGTCACAATCCAAAGCATTTAACTAGTTATAAGAGTTAGAGATGGATTAGGAGTGTGTAGACAACACTTATACTTATTTTCTCCCTAAAGAGGCTAAAACCAACGAAAACTTGCTTAGAAACAGTAAATAGCTTTGTTAGTGTTTCTATTGTCAAAATATGTCACAAGCTAATGCATTTGACTAATTATAAGAGTTAGAGATGGATTAGGAGTGTTTAAACAACACTTATACCCATTTTCTCCCAAAAGAAGCTACAACCAACAAAATATTGCTGACAAACACTAAATAGCTTTGTTAGTGTTTCAATGGTCAATATGTATCGCAATCCAATACATTTAACTGATTATATGAGTTAGAGATGGATTAGGGGTGTTTTGACAACACTTATATCCATTTTCTCCCAAAAGAGGCTAAAACCAACAAAAAAATTGCTTAAAAGCAGTAAACAGTTTTGTTAGTGTTTTTATGGTCCAAATGTGTCACAATCCAATGCATTTGACTAATTATAAGAGTTAAAGATGTGATAGGAGTGTTTAGACAATACTTATAGCCATTTTCTCCCAAAAGAAGCTAAAACCAAGAAAAAATTGCTTAGAAGCAGTAAATAGCTTTGTTAGTCTTTGTATGGTCTAAATGTGTCACAATCCAAAGTATTTGACTAATTATACGAGTTAGAGATGGATTAGGAGTGTTTAGACAACACTTATACCCATTTTCTCCCAAAAGAGGCTAAAACCAACAAAAAATTGCTTTGAAGCAGTAAATATATTTGTTAGTGTTTCTATGGTCAAATTGTGTCACAATCCAATGCATTGGACTAATTATATGAGTTAGAGAAGGATTAGGAGTGTTTAGACAACACTTATACCCATTTTCTCCCAAAAGAGGTTAAAACAAACAAAAAATTGCTTAGAAGCAGTAAACAGTTCTGTTAGTGTTTTGATAGTCAAAATGTGTCACAATCCAATGCATTTGACTAATTATAAGAGTTAAAGATGGATTAAGAGTGTTTAGACATCACTTATACCCATTTTCTCCCAGAAGCGGATAAAACCAACAAAACATTGCTTAGAGGCAGTAAATAGCTTTGTTAGAGTTTCTATGGTCAAAAAGTGTCACAATCCAAAGCCTTTGACTAATTATAAGAGTTAGAGATGGATTTGGAGTGTTTAGACAACACTTATACCCATTTTCTCCCAAAAGAGGCTAAAACAACCAAAACATTGCTTAGAAGTAGTAAACAGTTCTATGTGTGTTTTGATGGTCAAAATGTGTCACAATCCAATGCATTTGACTAATTATAAGAGTTAAAGAGAGATTAGGAGTGTTTAGACAACACTTATATCAAGGTTTTCTCAAAAGAGGCTAAAACAACCAAAAAATTGATTAGAATCTGTAAATTGCTTCGTTAGTGTTTTTATGGTCAAAATGTGTCACAATCCAATGCATTTTAATAATAATAAGAGTTAGAGATGGATTAGGAGTCTTTAGACAACACTTATACCCATTTTCTCCCAAAAGCGGCTAAAACCATCAAAAATTTGCTTAGAAGCAGTAAATAGGGTTGTTAGTGTTTCTATTGTAAAAATTTGTCACAATCTAATGCATTTGACTAATTATAAGAGTTAGAGATAGATTAAGAGTGTTTAAACAATACTTATACCCATTTTCTCTCAAAAGAGGCTAAAACCAACAAAAGATTGCTTACAAGCAGTAAACAGTTTTATTAGTGTTTTTATGGTCAAAATGTGTCACAATCCAATGCATTTGACTAATAATAAGAGTTAGAGATGGATTAGGAGTGTTTAGACAACACTTATACCCATTTTCTCCCAAAAGAGGCTAAAACCAACAAAAAATTGCTTACAAGCAATAAACAGTTTTGTTAGTGTTTTTATGGTCAAAATGTGTTACAATCCAATGCATTTGACCAATTATAAGAGTTAGAGATGGATTAGGAGTGTTTAGACAACACTAATACCTATTTTCTCTCAAAAGAAGCTAAACCCAACAAAAAATTGCTTAGAAGCAGTAAACAGTTCTGTTAGTGTTTTGATTGTCAACATGTGTCATAATCCAATGCATTTGACTAATTATAAGAGTTAAAGATGGATTAAGAGTGTTTAGATAACACTTATACCCATTTTCTCCACAAGCGGCTAAAACCAACAAAAAATTGTTTAAAAGCAGTAAATAGCTTTGTTAGTGTTTCTGTGGTCAAAATGTGTCACAATCCAATGCATTTGACTAATTATAAGAGTTAGAGATGGATTAGGTGTGTTAAGACAACACTTATACCTATTTTCTCCCAAAAGAGGCTAAAACCAACAAAATATTGCTTAGAAGCAGTAAACAGTTTTTTTAGTGTTTTGATTGTCAAAATGTGTCACAATCCAATGCATTTGACTAATTATAAGAGTTAAAGATGGATTAAGAGTGTTTAAACAACACGTATACCCATTTTCTCCCACAAGCGGCTAGAACCAACAAAAAATTGCTTAGAAGCAGTAAATAGGTTTGTTAGTGTTTCTAGGGTCAAAATGTGTCACAATCGAAAGCCTTTGACTAATTATAAGAGTTACAAATGGGTTAGGAGTGTTCATACAACACTTATACCCATTTTCTATCAAAAGATGCTAAAACCAACAAAAAAATTGCTTAGAAGTAGTAAACAGTTTGGTTAGTATTTGTATGGTCAAAATATGTCACAATCCAATGCATTTGACTAATTATAAGAGTTAGAGATGGATTAGGAGTGTTTAGACAACACTTATAACCATTTTCTCTTAAAATAGGCTAATACCTACAAAAAATTGCTTAGAAGCAGTAAATAGCTTTATGAGTGTTTCTATGGTCAAAATGTGTCACAATCCAAAGCATTTAACAAGTTATAAGAGTTAGAGATGGATTAGGAGTGTGTAGACAACACTTATACTCATTTTCTCCATAAAGAGGCTAAAACCAACGAAAAATTGCTTAGAAACAGTAAATAGCTTTGTTAGTGTTTCTATTGTCAAAATATGTCACAAGCTAATGCATTTGACTAATTATAAGAGTTAGAGATGGATTAGGAGTGTTTAGACAACACTTATACCCATTTTCTCCCAAAAGAAGCTACAACCAACAAAATATTGCTTACAAACACTAAATAGCTTTGTTAGTGTTTCAATGGTCAATATGTATTGCAATCCAATACATTTAACTGATTATATGAGTTAGAGATGGATTAGGGGTGTTTTGACAACACTTATATCCATTTTCTCCCAAAAGAGGCTAAAACCAACAAAAAATTGCTTAAAAGCAGTAAACAGTTTTGTTAGTGTTTTTATGGTAAATATGTATCACAATCCAATGCATTTGACTAATTATAAGAGTTAAAGATGTGTTAGGAGTGTTTAGACAACACTTATAGCCATTTTCTTCCAAAAGACGCTAAAACCAAGAAAAAATTGCTTAGAAGCAGTAAATAGCTTTGTTAGTCTTTGTATGGTCTAAATGTGTCACAATCCAAAGCATTTGACTAATTATACGAGTTAGAGATGGATTAGGAGTGTTTAGACAACACTTATACCCATTTTCTCCCAAAAGAGGCTAAAACCAACAAAAATTTGCTTTGAAGCAGTAAATATATTTGTTAGTTTCTCTATGGTCAAAATGTGACACAATCCAATGCATTGGACTAATTATAAGAGTTAGAGAAGGATTAGGAGTGTTTAGACAACACTTATACCCATTTTCTCCCAAAAGAGGTTAAAACAAATAAAAAATTGCTTAGAAGCAGTAAACAGTTCTGTTAGTGTTTTGATGGTCAAAACGTGTCACAGTCCAATGCATTTGACTAATTATAAGAGTTAAAGATGGATTAAGAGTGTTTAGACATCACTTATACCCATTTTCTCCCAGAAGCGGCTAAAACCAACAAAACATTGCTTAGAGGCAGTAAATAGCTTTGTTAGAGTTTCTATGGTCAAAATGTGTCACAATCCAAAACCTTTGACTAATTATTAGAGTTAGAGATGGATTTGGAATGTTTAGACAACACTTATACCCATTTTCTCCCAAAAGAGGCTAAAACAACCAAAACATTGCTTAGAAGTAGTAAACAGTTCTATGAGTGTTTTGATGGTCAAAATGTGTCACAATCCAATGCATTTGACTAATTATAAGAGTTAAAGAGAGATTAGGAGTGTTTAGACAACACTTATATCAAGGTTTTCTCAAAAGAGGCTAAAACAACCAAAAAATTGATTAGAATCTGTAAATTGCTTCGTTAGTGTTTTTATGGTCAAAATGTGTCACAATCCAATGCATTTTAATAATAATAAGAGTTAGAGATGGATTAGGAGTCTTTAGACAACGTTTATACCCATTTTCTCCCAAAAGCGGCTAAAACCATCAAACATTTGCTTAGAAGCAGTAAATAGGGTTGTTAGTGTTTCTATTGTAAAAATTTGTCACAATCTAATGCATTTGACTAATTATAAGAGTTAGAGATAGATTAAGAGTGTTTAAACAATACTTATACCCATTTTCCCTCAAAAGAGGCTAAAACCAACAAAAGATTGCTTACAAGCAGTAAACAGTTTTATTAGTGTTTTTATGATCAAAATGTGTCACAATCCAATGCATTTGACTAATAATAAGAGTTAGAGATGGATTAGGAGTGTTTAGACAACACTTATACCCATTTTCTCCCAAAAGAGGCTAAAACCAACAAAAAATTGCTTACAAGCAATAAACAGTTTTGTTAGTGTTTTTATGGTCAAAATGTGTTACAATCCAATGCATTTGACCAATTATAAGAGTTAGAGATGGATTAGGAGTGTTTAGACAACACTAATACCTATTTTCTCTCAAAAGAAGCTAAAACCCACAAAAAATTGCTTAGAAGCAGTAAACAGTTCTGTTAGTGTTTTGATTGTCAACATGTGTCATAATCCAATGCATTTGACTAATTATAAGAGTTAAAGATGGATTAAGAGTGTTTAGATAACACTTATACCCATTTTCTCCACAAGCGGCTAAAACCAACAAAAAATTGTTTAAAAGCAGTAAATAGCTTTGTTAGTGTTTCTGTGGTCAAAATGTGTCACAATCCAATGCATTTGACTAATTATAAGAGTTAGAGATGGATTAGGTGTGTTAAGACAACACTTATACCTATTTTCTCCCAAAAGAGGCTAAAACCAACAAAAAATTGCTTAGAAGCAGTAAACAGTTTTTTTAGTGTTTTGATTGTCAAAATGTGTCACAATCCAATGCATTTGACTAATTATAAGAGTTAAAGATGGATTAAGAGTGTTTAAACAACACGTATACCCATTTTCTCCCACAAGCGGCTAGAACCAACAAAAAATTGCTTAGAAGCAGTAAATAGGTTTGTTAGTGTTTCTAGGGTCAAAATGTGTCACAATCGAAAGCCTTTGACTAATTATAAGAGTTACAAATGGGTTAGGAGTGTTCATACAACACTTATACCCATTTTCTATCAAAAGAGGCTAAAACCAACAAAAAAATTGCTTAGAAGTAGTAAACAGTTTGGTTAGTATTTGTATGGTCAAAATATGTCACAATCCAATGCATTTGACTAATTATAAGAGTTAGAGATGGATTAGGAGTGTTTAGACAACACTTATAACCATTTTCTCTTAAAATAGGCTAATACCTACAAAAAATTGCTTAGAAGCAGTAAATAGCTTTATGAGTGTTTCTATGGTCAAAATGTGTCACAATCCAAAGCATTTAACAAGTTATAAGAGTTAGAGATGGATTAGGAGTGTGTAGACAACACTTATACTCATTTTCTCCATAAAGAGGCTAAAACCAACGAAAAATTGCTTAGAAACAGTAAATAGCTTTGTTAGTGTTTCTATTGTCAAAATATGTCACAAGCTAATGCATTTGACTAATTATAAGAGTTAGAGATGGATTAGGAGTGTTTAGACAACACTTATACCCATTTTCTCCCAAAAGAAGCTACAACCAACAAAATATTGCTTACAAACACTAAATAGCTTTGTTAGTGTTTCAATGGTCAATATGTATTGCAATCCAATACATTTAACTGATTATATGAGTTAGAGATGGATTAGGGGTGTTTTGACAACACTTATATCCATTTTCTCCCAAAAGAGGCTAAAACCAACAAAAAACTGCTTAAAAGCAGTAAACAGTTTTGTTAGTGTTTTTATGGTAAATATGTGTCACAATCCAATGCATTTGACTAATTATAAGAGTTAAAGATGTGTTAGGAGTGTTTAGACAACACTTATACCCATTTTCTCCCAAAAGAGGCTAAAACCAACAAAAATTTGCTTTGAAGCAGTAAATATATTTGTTAGTTTCTCTATGGTCAAAATGTGACACAATCCAATGCATTGGACTAATTATAAGAGTTAGAGAAGGATTAGGAGTGTTTAGACAACACTTATACCCATTTTCTCCCAAAAGAGGTTAAAACAAATAAAAAATTGCTTAGAAGCAGTAAACAGTTCTGTTAGTGTTTTGATGGTCAAAACGTGTCACAGTCCAATGCATTTGACTAATTATAAGAGTTAAAGATGGATTAAGAGTGTTTAGACATCACTTATACCCATTTTCTCCCAGAAGCGGCTAAAACCAACAAAACATTGCTTAGAGGCAGTAAATAGCTTTGTTAGAGTTTCTATGGTCAAAATGTGTCACAATCCAAAACCTTTGACTAATTATTAGAGTTAGAGATGGATTTGGAATGTTTAGACAACACTTATACCCATTTTCTCCCAAAAGAGGCTAAAACAACCAAAACATTGCTTAGAAGTAGTAAACAGTTCTATGAGTGTTTTGATGGTCAAAATGTGTCACAATCCAATGCATTTGACTAATTATAAGAGTTAAAGAGAGATTAGGAGTGTTTAGACAACACTTATATCAAGGTTTTCTCAAAAGAGGCTAAAACAACCAAAAAATTGATTAGAATCTGTAAATTGCTTCGTTAGTGTTTTTATGGTCAAAATGTGTCACAATCCAATGCATTTTAATAATAATAAGAGTTAGAGATGGATTAGGAGTCTTTAGACAACGTTTATACCCATTTTCTCCCAAAAGCGGCTAAAACCATCAAACATTTGCTTAGAAGCAGTAAATAGGGTTGTTAGTGTTTCTATTGTAAAAATTTGTCACAATCTAATGCATTTGACTAATTATAAGAGTTAGAGATAGATTAAGAGTGTTTAAACAATACTTATACCCATTTTCCCTCAAAAGAGGCTAAAACCAACAAAAGATTGCTTACAAGCAGTAAACAGTTTTATTAGTGTTTTTATGATCAAAATGTGTCACAATCCAATGCATTTGACTAATAATAAGAGTTAGAGATGGATTAGGAGTGTTTAGACAACACTTATACCCATTTTCTCCCAAAAGAGGCTAAAACCAACAAAAAATTGCTTACAAGCAATAAACAGTTTTGTTAGTGTTTTTATGGTCAAAATGTGTTACAATCCAATGCATTTGACCAATTATAAGAGTTAGAGATGGATTAGGAGTGTTTAGACAACACTTATACCCATTTTCTCCCAAAAGAGGCTAAAACCAACAAAAATTGGCTTAGAAGCAGTAAATAGGGTTGTTAGTGTTTCTATTGTAAAAATTTGTCACAATCTAATGCATTTGACTAATTATAAGAGTTAGAGATAGATTAAGAGTGTTTAAACAATACTTATACCCATTTTCTCTCAGAAGAGGCTAAAACCAACAAAAAATTGCTTACAAGCAGTAAACAGTTTTATTAGTGTTTTTATGGTCAAAATGTGTCACAATCCAATGCATTTGACTAATAATAAGAGTTAGAGATGGATTAGGAGTGTTTAGACAACGCTTATAATCATTTTCTCCCAAAAGAGGCTAAAACCAACAAAAATTTGCTTAGTAGCAGTAAATAGGTTTGTTAGTGTTTCTATTCTAAACATTTGTCACAATCCAATGCATTTGACTAAATATAAGAGTTAAAGATGGATTAAGAGTGTTTAGACAACACTTATACCCATTTTCTCCCACAAGCGGCTAGAACCAACAAAAAATTGCTTAGAAGCAGTAAATAGGTTTGTTAGTGTTTCTAGGGTCAAAATGTGTCACAATCGAAAGCCTTTGACTAATTATAAGAGTTACAAATGGATTAGGAGTGTTCATACAACACTTATACCCATTTTCTATCAAAAGAGGCTAAAACCAACAAAAAAATTGCTTAGAAGTAGTAAACAGTTTGGTTAGTATTTGTATGGTCAAAATATGTCACAATCCAATGCATTTGACTAATTATAAGAGTTAGAGATGGATTAGGAGTGTTTAGACAACACTTATAACCATTTTCTCTTAAAATAGGCTAATACCTACAAAAAATTGCTTAGAAGCAGTAAATAGCTTTATGAGTGTTTCTATGGTCAAAATGTGTCACAATCCAAAGCATTTAACAAGTTATAAGAGTTAGAGATGGATTAGGAGTGTGTAGACAACACTTATACTCATTTTCTCCATAAAGAGGCTAAAACCAACGAAAAATTGCTTAGAAACAGTAAATAGCTTTGTTAGTGTTTCTATTGTCAAAATATGTCACAAGCTAATGCATTTGACTAATTATAAGAGTTAGAGATGGATTAGGAGTGTTTAGACAACACTTATACCCATTTTTTCCCAAAAGAAGCTACAACCAACAAAATATTGCTTACAAACACTAAATAGCTTTGTTAGTGTTTCAATGGTCAATATGTATTGCAATCCAATACATTTAACTGATTATATGAGTTAGAGATGGATTAGGGGTGTTTTGACAACACTTATATCCATTTTCTCCCAAAAGAGGCTAAAACCAACAAAAAATTGCTTAAAAGCAGTAAACAGTTTTGTTAGTGTTTTTATGGTAAATATGTGTCACAATCCAATGCATTTGACCAATTATAAGAGTTAAAGATGTGTTAGGAGTGTTTAGACAACACTTATAGCCATTTTCTTCCAAAAGACGCTAAAACCAAGAAAAAATTGCTTAGAAGCAGTAAATAGCTTTGTTAGTCTTTGTATGGTCTAAATGTGTCACAATCCAAAGCATTTGACTAATTATACGAGTTAGAGATGGATTAGGAGTGTTTAGACAACACTTATACCCATTTTCTCCCAAAAGAGGCTAAAACCAACAAAAATTTGCTTTGAAGCAGTAAATATATTTGTTAGTGTTTCTATGGTCAAAATGTGTCACAATCCAATGCATTGGACTAATTATAAGAGTTAGAGAAGGATTAGGAGTGTTTAGACAACACTTATACCCATTTTCTCCCAAAAGAGGTTTAAACAAACAAAAAATTGCTTAGAAGCAGTAAACAGTTCTGTTAGTGTTTTGATGGTCAAAACGTGTCACAGTCCAATGCATTTGACTAATTGTAAGAGTTAAAGATGGATTAAGAGTGTTTAGACATCACTTATACCCATTTTCTCCCAGAAGCGGTTAAAACCAACAAAACATTGCTTAGAGGCAGTAAATAGCTTTGTTAGAGTTTCTATGGTCAAAATGTGTCACAATCCAAAACCTTTGACTAATTATTAGAGTTAGAGATGGATTTGGAATGTTTAGACAACACTTATACCCATTTTCTCCCAAAAGAGGCTAAAACAACCAAAACATTGCTTAGAAGTAGTAAACAGTTCTATGAGTGTTTTGATGGTCAAAATGTGTCACAATCCAATGCATTTGACTAATTATAAGAGTTAAAGAGAGATTAGGAGTGTTTAGACAACACTTATATCAAGGTTTTCTCAAAAGAGGCTAAAACAACCAAAAAATTGCTTAGAATCTGTAAATTGCTTTGTTATTGTTTTTATGGTCAAAATGTGTCACAATCCAATGCATTTTAATAATAATAAGAGTTAGAGATGGATTAGGAGTGTTTAGACAACACTTATACCCATTTTCTCCCAAAAGCGGCTAAAACCAACAAAAATTTGCTTAGAAGCAGTAAATAGGGTTGTTAGTGTTTCTATTGTAAAAATTTGTCACAATCTAATGCATTTGACTAATTATAAGAGTTAGAGATAGATTAAGAGTGTTTAAACAATACTTATACCCATTTTCTCTCAGAAGAGGCTAAAACCAACAAAAAATTGCTTACAAGCAGTAAACAGTTTTATTAATGTTTTTATGGTCAAAATGTGTCACAATCCAATGCATTTGACTAATAATAAGAGTTAGAGATGGATTAGGAGTGTTTAGACAACGCTTATAATCATTTTCTCCCAAAAGAGGCTAAAACCAACAAAAATTTGCTTAGTAGCAGTAAATAGGTTTGTTAGTGTTTCTATTGTAAACATTTGGCACAATCTAATGCATTAGACTAATTATAAGAGTTAGAGATAGATTAAGAGTGTTTAGACGATACTTATACCCATTTTCTCTCAAAAGAGGCTAAAACTAACAAAAAATTTCTTAGAAACAGTAAATAGTTTTGTTAGTGTGTTTGTGGTCAAAATGTGTCACAATCCAATGCATTTTGACTAGTTATAAGAGTTAGAGATAGATTAGGAGTGGTTAGACAACACTTATATCAAATTTCTCTTAAAAGAGGCTAAAACCAATAAAAAAATTGTTTAGAAGCAGCAAATAGCTTTATTAGTGTTTCTATGGTAAAAATGTGTCACAATCCAATGCATTTGACTAGTTATAAGAATTAGAGATGGATTAAGAGTGTTTAAACAACACTTATATCCATTTTCTCTTAAAATAGGCTAATACCTACAAAAAATTGCTTAGAAACAGTAAATAGCTTTTATAGTGTTTCTATGGTCAAAATGTGTCACAATCCAAAGCATTTAACTAGGTATAAGAGTAAGAGACGGATTAGGAGGGTGTAGACAACACTTATACCCATTTTCTCCCTAAAGAGGCTAAAACCAACTAAAAATTGCTTAGAAACAGTAAATAGCTTTGTTAGTATTTCTATTGTCAAAATATGTCACAATCTAATACATTTGACTAATTATAAGAGTTAGAGATGGATTAGGAGTGTTTAGACGACACTTATACCCATTTCTCTCAAAAGAAGCTACAACTAACAAAATATTGCTTACAAACAGTATCTTTGTTAGTGTTTCAATGGTCAATAACTCAATATATATCGCAATCCAATGCATTTGACTGATTATATGAGTTAGAGATGGATTAGGGGTGTTTTGACAACACTTATACCCATTTTCTCCCAAAAGAGGCTAAAACCAACAAAAAATTGCTTATAAGCAATAAACAGTTTTGTTAGTGTTTTTATAGTCAAAATGTGTCACAATCCAATGCATTTGACTAATTATAAGATTAGAGATGTATTAGGAGTGTTTAGACAACACTAATACCTATTTTCTCTCAAAAGAGGCTAAAACCAACAAAAAATTGCTTATAAGCAATTAATAGTTCGTTAGTGTTTTGATTGTCAACATGTGTCACAATCCAATGCATTTGACTAATTATAAGAGTTAAAGATGGATTAAGAGTGTTTAGACAACACTTATACCCATTTTCTCCCACAAGCGGCTAGAACCAACAAAAAAATGCTTAGAAGCAGTAAATAGCTTTGTTAGTGTTTCTATGGTCAAAATGTGTCACAATCGAAAGCCTTTGGCTAATTATAAGAGTTACAGATGGATTAGGAGTGTTCATACAACACTTATACCCATTTTTTACCAAAAGAGGATAAAACCAACAAAAAAATTGCTTAGAAGTAGTAAACAGTTTGGTTAGTGTTTTTATGGTCCAAATATGTCCCAATCCAATGCATTTGACTAATTATAAGAGTTAGAGATGGATTAGGATTGTTTCGACAACACTTATAACCATTTTCTCTTAAAATAGGCTAATACCTACAAAAAATTGCTTAGAAGCAGTAAATAGCTTTATGAGTGTTTTTATGGTCTAAATGTGTCAAAATCCAAAGCATTTAACTAGTTATAAGAGTTAGAGATGAATTAGGAGTGTGTAGACAACACTTATAGTCATTTTCTCCCTAAAGAGGCTAAAACCAACGAAAAATTGCTTAGAAACAGTAAATAGCTTTGTTAGTGTTTCTATTGTCAAAATATATCACAATCTAATGCATTTGACTAATTATAAGAGTTAGAGTTGGATTAAGAGTGTTTAGACAACACTTATACCCATTTTCTCCCAAAAGAAGCTACAACCAACAAAATATTGCTTACAAACCCTAAATAGCTTTTTTAGTGTTTCAATGGTCAATATGTATCGCAATCCAATACATTTAACTGATTATATGAGTTAGAGATGGATTAGGGGTGTATTGACAACACTTATACCCATTTTCTCCCAAAAGAGGCTAAAACCAACAAAAAATTCCTTACAAGCAGTAAACAGTTTTGTTAGTGTTTTATGGTCAAAATGTGTCATAATCCAATGCATTTGACTAATTATAAGAGTTAAAGATGTGTTACGAGTGTTTAGACAACACTTATACCCATTTTCTCCCAAAAGAGGCTAAAACCAACAAAAATTTGCTTTGAAGCAGTAAATATATTTGTTAGTGTTTCTATGGTCAAAATGTGTCATAATATAATGCATTAGACTAATTATAAGAGTTAGAGATGGATTAGGAGTGTTTAGACAACACTTATACCCATTTTCTCCCCAAAGAGGCTAAAACAAACAAAAAATTGTTTAGAAGCAGTAAACAGTTCTGTAAGTGTTTTGATGGTCAGAATGTGTCACAGTCCAATGCATTTGACTAATTATAAGAGTTAAAGATGGATTAAGAGTGTTTAGACATCACTTATACCCATTTTCTCCAAGAAGCGGCTAAAACCAACAAAAAATTGCTTAGAGGCAGTAAATTGCTTTGTTAGTATTTCTATGGTCAAAATGTGTCACAATCCAAAGCCTTTGCTAATTATAAGAGTTAGAGATGGATTTGGAGTGTTTAGACAACACTTATACCCATTTTCTCCCAAAAGAGGCTAAAACAACCAAAAATTTGCTTAGTAGCAGTAAATAGGTTTGTTAGTGTTTCTATTGTAACAATTTGTCACAATCTAATGCATTTGACTAATTATAAGAGTTAGAGATAGATTAAGAGTGTTTAGACAATACTTATACCCATTTTCTCTGAAAAGAGGTTAAAACTAACAAAAAAATTCTTAGAAACAGTAAACAGTTTTGTTAGTGTGTTTTAGGTTAAAATGTGTCACAATCCAATGCATTTTGACTAGTTATAAGAGTTAGAGATAGATTAGGAGTGGTTAGACAACACTTATATCAAATTTAGCTTAAAAGAGGCTAAAACCAATAAAGAAATTGTTTAGAAGCAGTAAATAGCTTTATTAGTGTTTTTATGGTAAAAATGTGTCACAATCCAATGCATTTGACTAGTTATAAGAGTCAGAGATGGATTATGAGTGTTTAGACAACACTTATATCCATTTTCTCTTAAAATAGGCTAATACCTACAAAAAATTGCTTAGAAACAGTAAATAGCTTTTATAGTGTTTCTATGTTCAAAATGTGTCACA
Organism: Arabidopsis thaliana; assembly: GCF_000001735.4. Lineage (NCBI taxonomy): Eukaryota > Viridiplantae > Streptophyta > Magnoliopsida > Brassicales > Brassicaceae > Arabidopsis > Arabidopsis thaliana. The sequence continues at coordinate 14,694,150 of NC_003070.9, read as the reverse complement.
ATCCAAAGCATTTAACTAGGTATAAGAGTAAGAGATGGATTAGGAGGGTGTAGACAACACTTATACCCATTTTCTCCCTAAAGAGGCTAAAACCAACGAAAAATTGCTTAGAAACAGTAAATAGCTTTGTTAGTGTTTCTATTGTTAAAATATGTCACAATCTAATACATTTGACTAATTATAAGAGTTAGAGATGGATTAGGAGTGTTTAGACAACACTTATACCCATTTCTCCCAAAAGAAGCTACAACTAACAAAATATTGCTTACAAACAGTAAATAGCTTTGTTAGTGTTTCAATGGTCAATAACTCAATATGTATCGCAATCCAATGCATTTGACTGATTATATGAGTTAGAGATTAATTAGGGGTGTTTTGACAACACTTATACCCATTTTCTCCCAAAAGAGGCTAAAACTAACAAAAACTTGCTTACAAGTAATAAACAGTTTTGTTAGTGTTTTTATGGTCAAAATGTGTCACAATCCAATGCATTTGACTAATTATAAGAGTTAGAGATTGATTAGAAGTGTTTAGACAACACTTATACCTATTTTCTCCCAAAAGAGGCTAAAACAACCAAAACATTGCTTAGAAGTAGTAAACAGTTCTATGTGTGTTTTGATGGTCAAAATGTGTCACAATCCAATGCATTTGACTAATTATAAGAGTTAAAGAGAGATTAGGAGTGTTTAGACAACACTTATATCAAGGTTTTCTCAAAAGAGGCTAAAACAACCAAAAAATTGATTAGAATCTGTAAATTGCTTCGTTAGTGTTTTTATGGTCAAAATGTGTCACAATCCAATGCATTTTAATAATAATAAGAGTTAGAGATGGATTAGGAGTCTTTAGACAACACTTATACCCATTTTCTCCCAAAAGCGGCTAAAACCATCAAAAATTTGCTTAGAAGCAGTAAATAGGGTTGTTAGTGTTTCTATTGTAAAAATTTGTCACAATCTAATGCATTTGACTAATTATAAGAGTTAGAGATAGATTAAGAGTGTTTAAACAATACTTATACCCATTTTCTCTCAAAAGAGGCTAAAACCAACAAAAGATTGCTTACAAGCAGTAAACAGTTTTATTAGTGTTTTTATGGTCAAAATGTGTCACAATCCAATGCATTTGACTAATAATAAGAGTTAGAGATGGATTAGGAGTGTTTAGACAACACTTATACCCATTTTCTCCCAAAAGAGGCTAAAACCAACAAAAAATTGCTTACAAGCAATAAACAGTTTTGTTAGTGTTTTTATGGTCAAAATGTGTTACAATCCAATGCATTTGACCAATTATAAGAGTTAGAGATGGATTAGGAGTGTTTAGACAACACTAATACCTATTTTCTCTCAAAAGAAGCTAAACCCAACAAAAAATTGCTTAGAAGCAGTAAACAGTTCTGTTAGTGTTTTGATTGTCAACATGTGTCATAATCCAATGCATTTGACTAATTATAAGAGTTAAAGATGGATTAAGAGTGTTTAGATAACACTTATACCCATTTTCTCCACAAGCGGCTAAAACCAACAAAAAATTGTTTAAAAGCAGTAAATAGCTTTGTTAGTGTTTCTGTGGTCAAAATGTGTCACAATCCAATGCATTTGACTAATTATAAGAGTTAGAGATGGATTAGGTGTGTTAAGACAACACTTATACCTATTTTCTCCCAAAAGAGGCTAAAACCAACAAAATATTGCTTAGAAGCAGTAAACAGTTTTTTTAGTGTTTTGATTGTCAAAATGTGTCACAATCCAATGCATTTGACTAATTATAAGAGTTAAAGATGGATTAAGAGTGTTTAAACAACACGTATACCCATTTTCTCCCACAAGCGGCTAGAACCAACAAAAAATTGCTTAGAAGCAGTAAATAGGTTTGTTAGTGTTTCTAGGGTCAAAATGTGTCACAATCGAAAGCCTTTGACTAATTATAAGAGTTACAAATGGATTAGGAGTGTTCATACAACACTTATACCCATTTTCTATCAAAAGAGGCTAAAACCAACAAAAAAATTGCTTAGAAGTAGTAAACAGTTTGGTTAGTATTTGTATGGTCAAAATATGTCACAATCCAATGCATTTGACTAATTATAAGAGTTAGAGATGGATTAGGAGTGTTTAGACAACACTTATAACCATTTTCTCTTAAAATAGGCTAATACCTACAAAAAATTGCTTAGAAGCAGTAAATAGCTTTATGAGTGTTTCTATGGTCAAAATGTGTCACAATCCAAAGCATTTAACAAGTTATAAGAGTTAGAGATGGATTAGGAGTGTGTAGACAACACTTATACTCATTTTCTCCATAAAGAGGCTAAAACCAACGAAAAATTGCTTAGAAACAGTAAATAGCTTTGTTAGTGTTTCTATTGTCAAAATATGTCACAAGCTAATGCATTTGACTAATTATACGAGTTAGAGACGGATTAGGAGTGTTTAGACAACACTTATACCCATTTTCTCCCAAAAGAGGCTAAAACCAACAAATATTTGCTTTGAAGCAGTAAATATATTTGTTAGTGTTTCTATGGTCAAAATGTGTCACAATCCAATGCATTGGACTAATTATAAGAGTTAGAGATGGATGAGGAGTGTTTAGACCACACTTATACCCATTTTCTCCCAAAAGAGGCTAAAACAAACAAAAAATTGCTTAGAAGCAGTAAACAGTTCTGTTAGTGTTTTGATGGTCAAAATGTGTCACAATCCAATGCATTTGACTAATTATAAGAGTTAAAGATGGATTAAGAGTGTTTAGACATCACTTATACCCATTTTCTCCCAAAAGCGGCTAAAACCAACAAAAAAATGCTTAGAGGCAGTAAATAGCTCTGTTAGTGTTTCTATGGTCAAAATGTGTCACAATCCAAAGCCTTTGACTAATTATAAGAGTTAGAGATGGATTTGGAGTGTTTAGACAACACTTATACCCATTTTCTTCCAAAAGAGGCGAAAACAACCAAAACATTGCTTAGAAGTAGTAAACAGTTTTGTTAATGTTTTTATGGTCAAAATGTGTCACAATCCAATGCATTTGACTAATAATAAGAGTTAGAGATGGATTTGGAGTGTTTAGACAACACTTATACCCATTTTCTCCCAAAAGAGGCTAAAACTAACAAAAATTTGCTTAGTAGCAGTAAATAGGTTTGTTAGTGTTTCTATTGTAAACATTTGTCACAATCTAATGCATTTAACTAATTATAAGAGTTAGAGATAGATTAAGAGTGTTTAGACAATACTTATACCCATTTTCTCTCAAAAGAGGCTAAAACTAACAAAAAAATTCTTAGAAACAGTAAACAGCTTTGTTAGTGTGTTTGTGGTTAAAATGTGTCACAATCCAATGCATTTTGACTAGTTATAAGAGTTAGAGATAGATTAGGAGTAGTTAGACAACACTTATATCAAATTTAGCTTAAAAGAGGCTAAAACCAATAAAGAAATTGTTTAGAAGCAGTAAATAGCTTTATTAGTGTTTTTATGGTAAAAACGTGTCACAATCCAATGCATTTGACTAGTTATAAGAGTCAGAGATGGATTAATAGTGTTTAGACAACACTTATATCCATTTTCTCTTAAAATAGGCTAATACATACAAAAAACTGCTAAGAAACAGTAAATAGCTTTTATAGTGTTTCTATGGTCAAAATGAGTCACAATCTAATACATTTGACTAATTATAAGAGTTAGAGATGGATTAGGAGTGTTTAGACAACACTTATACCCATTTCTCCCAAAAGAAGCTACAACTAACAAAATATTGCTTACAAACAGTAAATAGCTTTGTTAGTATTTCAATGGTCAATAACTCAATATGTATCGCAATCCAATGCATTTGACTGATTATATGAGTTAGAGATTGATTAGGAGTGTTTTGACAACACTTATACCCATTTTCTCCCAAAAGAGGCTAAAACCGACAGAAAATTGCTTACAAGCAATAAACAGTTTTGTTAGTGTTTTTATGGTCAAAATGTGTCACAATCCAATGCATTTGACTAATTATAAGAGTTAGAGGTGGATTAGGAGTGTTTAGACAACACTAATACCTATTTTCTCTCAAAAGAGGCTAAAACCAACAAAAAATTGTTTAGAAGCAGTAAACAGTTCTGTTAGTGTTTTGATTGTCAACATGTGTCACAATCCAATGCATTTGACTAATTATAAGAGTTAAATATGGATTAAGAGTGTTTCGACAACACTTATACCCATTTCCTCCTACAAGCGGCTAAAACCAACAAAACATTGTTTAGAAGCAGTAAATAGCTTTGTTAATGTTTATGTGGTCAAACTGTGTCACAATCCAATGCATTTGACTAATTATAAGAGTTAGAGATGGATTAGGAGTGTTTAGACAACACTTATATCTATTTTCTCCCAAAAGAGGCTAAAACCAACAAAAAATTGCTTAGAAGCAGTAAACAGTTCTGTTAGTGTTTTGATGGTCAAAATGTGTCACAATCCAATGCATTTGACTAATTATAAGAGTTAAAGATGGATTAAGAGTGTTTAGACAACACTTATACCCATTTTCTCCCACAAGCGGCTAGAACCAACAAAAAATTGCTTAGAAGCAGTAAATAGGTTTGTTAGTGTTTCTATGGTCAAAATGTGTCACAATCAAAAGCCTTTGACTAATTATAAGAGTTACAGATGGATTAGGAGTGTTCATACAACACTTATACCCATTTTCTACCAAAAGAGGCTAAAACAAACAAAAAAATTGCTTAAAAGCAGTAAACAGTTTTGTTATTGTTTTTATGGTCAAAATGTGTCACAATCCAATGCATTTGACTAATTATAAGTGTTAAAGATGGATTAGGAGTGTTTAGACAACACTTATACCCATTTTCTCCCAAAATGAGCTAAAACCAACAAAAACATTGCATAGAAGCAGTCAATATATTTTTAGTGTTTCTATGGTCAAAATATGTCCTAATCAAATGCATTTGACTAATTATAAGAGTTAAAGATGGATTAGGAGTGTATAGACAACACTTATATTCATTTTCTCCCAAAAGAGGTTCAAACCAATAAAAATTTGCTTAGAAGCAGTAAACAGTTTGGTTAGTCTTTTTATGGTCAAAATATGTCACAATCCAATGCATTTGACTAATTATAAGAGTTAGAGATGGATTAGGAGTATTTAGACAACACTTATAACCATTTTCTCTTAAAATAGGCTAATACCTACAAAAAATTGCTTAGAAGCAGTAAATAGCTTTATGAGTGTTTCTATGGTCAAAATGTGTCACAATCCAAAGCATTTAACTAGTTATAAGAGTTAGAGATGGATTAGGAGTGTGTAGACAACACTTATACTCATTTTCTCCCTAAAGAGGCTAAAACCAACAAAAAATTGCTTAGAAACAGTAAATAGCTTTGTTAGTGTTTCTATTGTCAAAATATGTCACAATCTAATGCATTTGACTAATTATAAGTGTTAGAGATGGATTAGGAGTGTTTAGACAACACTTATACCCATTTTCTCCCAAAAGAAGGTACAACCAACAAAATATTGCTTACAAACACTAAATAGCTTTGTTAGTGGTTCAATGGTAATATGTATCGCAATCCATTACATTTAACTGTTTATATGAGTTAGAGATGGATTAGGGGTGTTTTGACAACACTTATACCCATTTTCTCCCAAAAGAGGTTAAAACCAACAAAAAAATTCTTACAAGCAGTAAACAGTTTTGTTAGTGTTTTTATGGTCAAAATGTGTCACAATCCAATGCATTTGACTAATTATAAGAGTTAAAGATGTGTTAGGAGTGTTTAGACAACACTTATTTCCATTTTCTCCCAAAAGACGCTAAAACCAAGAAAAAATTGCTTAGAAGCAGTAAATAGCTTTGTTAGTCTTGGTATGGTCAAAATGTGTCACAATCCAAAGCATTTGACTAATTATATGAGTTAGAGATGGATTACGAGTGTTTAAACATCACTTATACCCATTTTCTCCCTAAAGCGGCTAAAACCAACAAAAAATTGCTTAGAGGCAGTAAATAGCTTTGTTAGTGTTTCTATGGTCAAAATGTGTCACAATCCAAAGCCTTTGACTAATTATAAGAGTTAGAGATGGATTTGGAGTGTTTAGACAATACTTATACCCATTTTCTCCCAAAAGAGGCTAAAACAACAAAAACATTGCTTAGAAGTAGTAAACAGTTTTGTTAGTGTTTTTATGGTCAAAATGTGTCACAATCCAATGCATTTGACTAATAAAAAGAGTTAGAGATGGATTAGGAGTGTTTAGACGACACTTATACCCATTTTCTCCCAAAAGAGGCTAAAACCAACAAAAATTTGCTAAGAAGCAGTAAATAGGTTTGTTAGTGTTTCTATTGTAAAAATTTATCACAATCTATTTTTATTTGACTAATTATAAGAGTTAGAGATAGATTAAGATTGTTAGACAATACTTATCCTTATTTTCTCTCAAAAGAGGCTAAAACCAACAAAAAAATTCTTAGAAACAGTAAACAGTTTTGTTAGTGTGTTTGTGGTCAAAATGTGTCACAATCCAATGCATTTTGACTAGTTATAAGAGTTAGAGATAGATTAAGAGTGGTTAGACAACACTTATATCAATTTTCTTTTAAAAGAGGGTAAAACCAATTAAAAAATTGTTTAGAAGCAGTAAATAGATTTGTTAGTGTTTCTATGGTCAAAATGTGTTACAATCCAATGCATTTGACTAATTATAAGAGTTAGAGATGGTTTAGGAGTGTTTAGACAACACTTATACCTATTTTCTCCCAAAAGAGGCTAAAACCACCAAAAAATTGCTTAGAAGCAGTAAACAGTTCTATGAGTGTTTTGATTGTCAAAATGTGTCACAATCCAATGCATTTGACTAATTATAAGAGTTAAAGATGGATTAAGAGTGTTTAGACAACACTTATACCCATTTTCTCCCACAAGCGGCTAAAACCAACAAAAAATTGCTTAGAAGCAATAAATAGCTTTGTTAGTGTTTCTATGGTCAAAATGTGTCACAATCCAAAGCCTTTGACTAATTATAAGAGTTACAGATTGATTAGGGTTGTTTTGACAACACTTATACCCATTTTCTCCCACAAGAGGCTAAAACCAACAAAATATTGCTTACAAGTAGTAAACAGTTTTGTTAGTGTTTTTATGGTCAAAATGTGTCACAATCCAATGCATTTGACTAATTATAAGAGTTAAAGAGAGATTAGGAGTGTTTAGACAACACTTATATCAAGGTTTTCTCAAAAGAGGCTAAAACAACCAAAAAATTGCTTAGAATTTGTAACTTGCTTTGTTAATGTTTTTATGGTCAAAATGTGTCACAATCGATTGCATTTTACTAATAATAAGAGTTAGAGATGGATTAGAAGTGTTTAGACAACACTTATACCTATTTTCTCCCAAAAGCGGCTAAAACCAACAAAAATTTGCTTACAAGCAGTAAATAGGGTTGTTAGTGTTTCTATTGCAAACATTTGTCACAATCTAATGCATTTGACTAATTATAAGAGTTAGAGATAGACTAAGAGTGTTTAAACAATACTTATACCCATTTTCTCTCAGAAGAGGCTAAAACCAACAAAAAATTGCTTACAAGCAGTAAACAGTTTTATTAGTGTTTTTATTGTCAAAATGTGTCACAATCTAATGCAATTGCCTAATAATAAGAGTTAAAGATGGATTAGGAGTGTTTAGACAACACTTATACCCATTTTCTCCCAAAAGGGGCCAAAACCTACAAAACATTGCATAGAAACAGTCAATATATTTGTTAGTGTTTCTATGGTCAAAATATGTCCTAATCCAATGCATGTGACCAAATATAAGAGTTAAAGATGGACTAGGAGTGTTTAGACAACACTTATACCCATTTTCTCCCAAAAGAGGCTAAAACCAACAAAACATTGCGTAGAAGCGGTAAATATATTTGTTAGTGTTTCTATGGTCAAAATGTGTCACAATCCAATGCATTGGACTAATTATAAGAGTTAGAGATGGATTAAAATTGTTTAGATAACACTTATACCCATTTTCTCCCAAAAGAGGCTAAAACCAAAAATTACTTAGAAGCTGTAAACGGTTCTTTTAGTGTTTTATGGTTAAAATGTGTCACAATCCAATTCATTTGACTAATTATTATAGTTAAAGATGGATAAGGAGTGTTTAGATAACACTTATATCAAGTTTCTCTCAAAAGAGGATAAAACCAACAAAACATTGCTGAGAATCAGTAAATTGCTTTGTTAGTGTTTCAATGGTCAAAATGTGTCACAATCCAATGCATTTGACTAATTATAAGGAGTGCTTAGACAACACTTATATCAAGTTTCTCTCAAAAGAGGATAAAACCAACAAAAAATTGCTTAGAATCAGTAAATTGCTTTGTTAGTGTTTCTATGGTCAAAATGTGTCACAATCCAATGCATTTGACTAATTATA
>NC_003070.9:14656720-14685672 GCF_000001735.4 Arabidopsis thaliana | reverse complement strand
AATCCATCCCTAACTCTTATAATTAGTTAAAGGCTTTAGATTGTGACACATTTTGACCATAGAAACACTAACAAAACTGGTTAGTGCTTTTAAGCAATTTTTTGTTGGTTTTGGTCTGTTTTAGGAGAAAATGGGTATAAGTGTTGTCTAAACACTCCTAATCCATCTGTAACTCTTATAATTAGTTAAAGGCTTTGGATTGTGATACATCTTGACCATGGAAACACTAACAAAGCTATTTACTGCTTCTAAACAATTTTGTTTATTGGTTTTAGCCTATTTTAAAGAGAAAATAGGTATAAGTGTTGTCTAAACACTCCTAATCCATCTATAACTCTTATAATTAGTCAAATGCTTTGGATTTTGACACATTTTGACCATAGAAACACTAACAAAGCTATTTACTGCTTTTAAGCAATTTTTTGTTGGTTTTAGCCTCTTTTAGGACAGAATGGGTATAAGTGTTGTCTAAACACTCCTAATCCATCTCTAACTCTTATAATTAGTCAAATGCATTAGATTCTGACACATTTTGACCATAAAAACACTTACAAAACTGTTTACTGCTTCTAAGCAATGTTTTGTGGGTTTTAGGCTCTTTTGGGAGAAAATGGGTATAAGTATTGTCTAAGCACTCCTAATCCATCTCTAACTCTTATAATTAGTAAAATGCATTGGATTCTTACACATTTTGACCATAAAAACACTAACAAAACTGTTTTGTACTTCTAAGCAATTTTTTGTTGGTTTTAGCCTCTTTTGGAGAAAATGGGTATAAGTGTTGTCTAAACACTCTAATCCATCCCTAACTCTTATAATTAGTCAAATGCATTAGATTGCGACACATTTTGACCATAAAAACACTAACAAAACTGGTTAGTGCTTTTAAGCAATTTTTTGTTGGTTTTAGTCTGTTTTAGGAGAAAATGGGTATAACTGTTGTCTAAACACTCCTAATCCATCTGTAACTCTTATAATTAGTTAAAGGCTTTGGATTGTGACACATTTTAACCATAGAAACACTAACAAAGCTATTTACTGCTTTTAAGTTATTTTTTGTTGGTTTTAGCCTCTTTTGGGACAAAGTGGGTATAAGTGTTGTCTAAACACTCCTAATCCATCTCTAACTCTTATAATTAGTTAAAGGCTTTGGACTGTGACACATTTTGACCATAGAAACACTAACAAAGCTATTTACTGCTTCTTAGTTGTTTTTTGTTGGTTTTAGCCTCTTCTGGGAGAAAATGGGTATAAGTGTTGTCCAAACACTCCTAATCTATCTTTATTTCTTATAATTAGTCAAATGCATTGGATTGTGACACATTTTGACCATAAAAAACACTAACAAAACTGGTTAGTGCTTTTAAGCAATTTTTTGTTGGTTTTAGTCTGTTTTAGGAGAAAATGGGTATAAGTGTTGTCTAAACACTCCTAATCCATCTCTAACTCTTATAATTAGTTAAAGGCTTTGGATTGTGACACAATTTTGACCATAGAAACACTAACAAAGCTATTTACTGCTTCTTAGTTATTTTTTGTTGGTTTTAGCCTCTTCTAGGAGAAAATGGGTATAAATGTTGTCTAAACACTCCTAATCAATCTTTATCTCTTATAATTAGTCAAATGCATTGGATTGTGACACATTTTTACCATAGAAACACTAACAAAGCTATTTACTACTTCTAAGCAATTGTTTGTTGGTTTTAGCCTCTTTTGGGACAAAATGGGTATAAGTGTTGTGTAAACACTCCTAATCCATCTTTAACTGATAGAATTAGTCAAATACATTGGATCGTGATACATTTTGACCATGGAAACACTAACAAAGCTATTTACTGCTTCTTAGTTATTTTTTGTTTGTTTTAGCCTCTTCTGGGAGAAAATGGGTATAAGTGTTGTCCAAACACTCCTAATCTATCTTTATCTCTAATAATAAGTCAAATGCATTGGATTGTGACACATTTTGACCATAGAAATACTAACAAAGCTATTTACTGCTTTTAAGCAATTTTTTGTTGGTTTTAGCCTCTTTTGGGAGAAAATGGGTATAAGTGTTGTCTAAACACTCCTAATCCATCTCTAACTCTTATAACTAGTCAAATGCATTGGATTCTGACACATTTTGACCATAAAAACACTAACAAAAGTGTTTACTGCTTGTAAGCAATGTTTTGTTAGTTTTAGCCTCTTTTGGGAGAAAATAGGTATAAGTATTGTCTAAAAACTCCTAATCCATCTCTAACTCTTATAATTAGTCAAATGCATTGGATTCTTACACATTTTTACCATAAAAACACTAACAAAACTGTTTAATACTTCTAAGCAATTTTTTGTTGGTTTTACCCTCTTTTGGGAGAAAATGGGTATAAGTGTTGTCTAAACACTCTAATTCATCCATAACTCTAATAATTAGTCAAATGCATTGGATTGTGACACATTTTGACCATTACAACACTAACAAAACTGTTTACGGCTTTTAAGGAATTTTTTGTTGGTTTTAGTCTGTTTTAGGAGAAAATGAGTATAAGTGTTGTCTAAACACTCCTAATCCATCTCTAACTCTTATAATTAGTTATAGGCTTTGGATTGTGACACATTTTGACCATAGAAACACTAACAAAGCTATTTACTGCTTCTAAGTTATTTTTTGTTGGTTTTAACCTCTGATGAGAGAAAATGGGTATAAGTGTTGTCCAAACACTTCTAATCTATCTTTATCTCTTATAATTAGTCAAATGCATTGGATTGTGATACATTTTTACCATAGAAAACACTAACAAAGCTATTTACTACTTCTAAGCAATTTTTTGTTGGTTTTAGCCACTTTTGGAACAAAATGGGTATAATTATTGTCTAAACACTCCTTATCCATCTTTAACTGATAGAATTAGTCAAATAAATTGGATTGTGATACATTTTGACCATGGAAACACTAACAAAGCTATTTTTTTATTGGTTTTAGCCTATTTTAAAGAGAAAATAGGTATAAGTGTTGTCTAAACACTCCTAATCCATCTATAACTCTTATAATTAGTCAAATGCTTTGGATTTTGACACATTTTGACCATAGAAACACTAACAAAGCTATTTACTGCTTTTAAGCAATTTTTTGTTGGTTTTAGCCTCTTTTGGGACAAAATGGGGTATAAGTGTTGTCTAAACACTCCTAATCCATCTCTAACTCTTATAATTAGTCAAATGCATTGGATTCTGACACATTTTGACCATAAAAATGCTTACAAAACTGTTTACTGCTTCTAAGCAATGTTTTGTTGGTTTAAGCCTCTTTTGGGAGAAAATGGGTATAAGTATTGTCTAAGCACTCCTAATCCATCTCTAACTCTTATAATTAGTCAAATGCATTGGATTCTGACACATTTTGACCATAAAAACACTTACAAAACTGTTTACTGCTTCTAAGCAATGTTTTGTTGGTTTAAGCCTCTTTTGGGAGAAAATGGGTATAAGTATTGTCTAAGCACTCCTAATCCATCTCTAACTCTTATAATTAGTCAAATGCATTGGATTCTTACACATTTTGACCATAAAAACACTAACAAAACTGTTTAGTACTTCTAAGCAATTTTTTGTTGGTTTTAGCCTCTTTTGGAGAAAATGGGTATAAGTGTTGTCTAAACACTCTAATCCATCCCTAACTCTTATAATTAGTCAAATGCATTAGATTGTGACACATTTTGACCATAAAAACACTAAAAAAACTGGTTAGTGCTTTTAAGCAATTTTTTGTTGGTTTTAGTCTGTTTTCGGAGAAAATGGGTATAAGTGTTGTCTAAACAGTCATAATCCATCTCTAACTCTTATAATTAGTTAAAGGCTTTGGATTGTGACACATTTTGACCATAGAAACACTAACAAAGCTATTTACTGCTTTTAAGTTATTTTTTGTTGGTTTTAGCCTCTTTTGGGACAAAGTGGGTATAAGTGTTGTCTAAACACTCCTAATCCATCTCTAACTCTTATAATTAGTTAAAGGCTTTGGACTGTGACACATTTTGACCTTAGAAACACTAACAAAGCTATTTACTGCTTCTTAGTTATTTTTTGTTGGTTTTAGCCTCTTCTGGGAGAAAATGGGTATAAGTGTTGTCTAAACACTTCTAATCCATCTCTGACTCTTTTAATTAGTTAAAGGCTTTGGATTGTGACACATTTTGACCATAGAGACACTAACAAAGCTATTTACTGCTTTTAAGCAATTTTTTGTTGGTTTTAGCCTCTTTTGGGACAAAATGGGTATAAGTGTTGTCTAAACACTCCTAATCCATCTCTAACTCTTATAATTAGTTAAAGGCTTTGGATTGTGACACATTTTGACCATAGAAACACTAACAAAGCTATTTACTGCTTCTTAGTTATTTTTTGTTGGTTTTAGCCTCTTTTGGGAGAAAATGGGTATAAGTGTTGTCCAAACACTCCTAATCTATCTTTATCTCTTATAACTAGTCAAATGCATTGGATTGTGAAACATTTTTACCATAGAAACACTAACAAAGCTATTTACTACTTCTAAGCAATTGTTTGTTGGTTTTAGCCTCTTTTGGGACAAAATGGGTATAAGTGTTGTGTAAACACTCCTAATCAGTCTTTAACTGATAGAATTAGTCAAATACATTGGATCGTGATACATTTTGACCATGGAAACACTAACAAAGCGATTTACTGCTTCTAAGCAATTTTTTATTGGTTTTAGCCTATTTTAGGAGAAAATAGGTATAAGTGTTGTCTAAACACTCCTAGTCCATCTATAACTCTTATAATTAGTCAAATGCTTTGGATTGTGACACATTTTGACCATAAAAACACTAACAAAACTATTTACTGCTTTTAAACAAATTTTTGCTGGTTTTAGTCTCTTTTAGGAGAAAATGGGTATAAGTATTGTCTAAACACTCTTAATCCATCTCTAACTCTTAAATTTAGTCAAAGGATTTGGATTGTGACTCATTTTGAACATAGGAACACTAACAAAGCTATTTACTGCTTCAAGCAATTTTTTGTTGGTTTTAGCCTGTTTTAAGAGAAAATGGGTATAAGTGTTGTCTAAACACTCCTAATCCATCTCTAACTCTTATAATTAGTCAAATGCATTGGATTGTGACATATTTTTACCATAAAAACACTAACAAAACTATTTACTGCTTTTAAACAAATATTTGCTGGTTTTAGTCTCTTTTAGGAGAAAATGGGTATAAGTATTGTCTAAACACTCTTAATCCATCTCTAACTCTTAAATTTAGTCAAAGGATTTGGATTGTGACTCATTTTGAACATAGAAACACTAACAAAGCTATTTACTGCTTCAAGCAATTTTTTGTTGGTTTTAGCCTGTTTTAATAGAAAATGGGTATAAGTGTTGTCTAAACACTCCTAATCCATCTCTAACTCTTATAATTAGTCAAATGCATTGGATTGTGACACATTTTTACCATAAAAACACTAACAAAACTGTCTATTGTTTCAAAACAATTTTTGTTGGTTTTAGCCTCTTTTGGGAGAAAATGGGTATAAGTGTTGTGTAAACACTTCTAATCCATCTTAAACTCTTATAATTAGTGAAATGCATTGGATTGTGACACATTTTGACCATAAAAACACGAACTAAACTGTTACTGCTTTTAAGCAATTTTTTGTTGGTTTAAGACTCTTTTAGGAGAAAATTGGTATAAGTGTTGTCTAAACACTCTTAATCCATCTCTAATTCTTATAATTAGTCCAAAGGATTTGGATTGTGACACATTTTGACTAGAGAAACACTAAAAAAGCTATTTACTGCTTCTAAACAATTATTTGTTGGTTTTCGCCTCATTTGGGAGAAAATAGGTATAAGTGTTGTCTAAACACTCCTAATCCATCTCTAACTCTTATAATATACAAATGCATTGGATTGTAAAACATTTTGCCTTAAAAACACTATCAAAACCGTTTACTGTTTCTAAGCAATGTTTTGTAGGTTTTAGCCTCTTTTGGGAGAAAATGGGTATAAGTGTTGTCTAAACACTTCTAATCCATCTCAAACTCTTAGCATTAGTCAAATGCATTGGATTGTGAAATATTTTGCCATAAAAACACTATCAAAACTGTTAACTGTTGTTAAGCAATTTGTTTGTTGGTATTAGCCTCTTTTGGGAGAAAATGGGTATAAGTGTTGTCTAAACACTCCTAATCCATCCCAAACTCTTATCATTAGTCAAATGCATTGGATTGTGACACATTTTGACCATAGAAACACAAACAAAGCTATTTACTGCTTCTAAGCAAATTTTGTTGGTTTTAGCCTCTTTTGGGAGAAAATGGGTATAAGTGTTGTCTAAACATTCTTAATCCATCTCTAACTCTTATACTTAGTCAAAGGCTTTGGATTGTGACACATTTTGACCATAGAAACACTAACAAAGCTATTTACTGCTTCTAAGCAATGTTTTGTTGGTTTTAGCCTCTTTTGGGAGAAAATGGGTATAAGTATTGTATAAACACTCCTAATCCATCTCTAACTCTTATAATTAGTTAAAGGCTTTGGATTGTGACACATTTTGACCATAGAAACACTAACAAAGTTATTTACTGTTTCTTAGTTTTTTTTTGTTGGTTTTAGCCTCTTCTGGGAGAAAATGGGTATAAGTGTTGTCCAAACACTCTTAATCTATCTTTATCTCTTATAATTAGTCAAATGCATTGGATTATGACACATTTTGACCATAGAAGCACTAACAAAGCTATTTACTACTTCTAAGCAATTTTTTGTTGGTTTTAGCCTCTTTTAGGACAAAATGGGTATAAGTGTTGTGTAAACATTCCTAATCCATCTTTAACTGATAGAATTAGTCAAATACATTGGATCGTGATACATCTTGACCATGGAAACACTAACAAAGCTATTTACTGCTTCTAAGCAATTTTTTATTGGTTTTAGCCTATTTTAGGAGAAAATAGGTATAAGTATTGTCTAAACACTCCTAATCCATCTATAAATCTTATAATTAGTCAAATGCTTTGGATTGTGACACGTTTTGACCATAGAAACACTAACAAAGCTATTTACTGCTTTTAAACAAATTTTTGCTGGTTTTAGTCTCTTTTAGGAGAAAATGGGTATAAGTATTGTCTAAACACTCTTAATCCATCTCTAACTCTTAAATTTAGTCAAAGGATTTGGATTGTGACTCATTTTGAACATAGGAACACTAACAAAGCTATTTGCTGTTTCAAGCAATTTTTTGTTGGTTTTAGCCTGTTTTAAGAGAAAATGGGTATAAGTGTTGTCTAAACACTCCTAATCCATCTCTAACTCTTATAATTAGTCAAATGCATTGGATTGTGACACATTTTTACCATAAAAACACTAACAAAACTGTCTATTGTTTCAAAACAATTTTTGTTGGTTTTAGCCTCTTTTGGGAGAGAATGGGTATAAGTGTTGTGTAAACACTTCTAATCCATCTTTAACTCTTATAATTAGTCAAATGCATTGGATTGTGACACATTTTGACCATAAAATTACTAACTAAACTGTTTACTGCTTTTAAGCAATTTTTTGTTGGTTTAAGACTCTTTTAGGAGAACATTGGTATAAGTGTTGTCTAAACACTCTTAATCCATCTCTAATTCTTATAATTAGTCCAAAGGATTTGGATTGTGACACATTTTGACTAGAGAAACACTAAAAAAGCTATTTACTGCTTCTAAACAATTATTTATTGGTTTTCGCCTCATTTGGGAGAAAATGGGTATAAGTGTTGTCTAAACACTCCTAATCCATCTCTAACTCTTATAATATACAAATGCATTGGATTGTGAAACATTTTGCCTTAAAAACACTATCAAAACCGTTTACTGTTTCTAAGCAATGTTTTGTTGGTTTTAGCCTCTTTTGGGAGAAAATGGGTATAAGTGTTGTCTAAACACTTCTAATCCATCTCAAACTCTTAGCATTAGTCAAATGCATTGGATTGTGAAATATTTTGCCATAAAAACACTATCAAAACTGTTAACTGTTTCTAAGCAATTTGTTTGTTGGTATTAGCCTCTTTTGGGAGAAAAATGGGTATAAGTGTTGTCTAAACACTCCTAATCCATCCGAAACTCTTATCATTAGTCAAATGCATTGGATTGTGACACATTTTGACCATAGAAACACAAACAAAGCTATTTATTGCTTCTAAGCAAATTTTGTTGGTTTTAGCCTCTTTTGGGAGAAAATGGGTATAAGTGTTGTCTAAACATTCTTAATCCATCCCTAACTCTTATACTTAGTCAAAGGCTTTGGATTGTGACACATTTTGACCATAGAAACACTAACAAAGCTATTTACTTCTTCTAAGCAATGTTTTGTTGGTTTTAGCCTCTTTTGGGAGAAAATGGGTATAAGTATTGTCTAAACACTCCTAATCCATCTCTAACTCTTATAATTAGTTAAAGGCTTTAGATTGTGACACATTTTGACCATAGAAACACTAACAAAGCTATTTACTGCTTCTTAGTTTTTTTTTGTTGGTTTTAGCCTCTTCTGGGAGAAAATGGGTATAAGTGTTGTCCAAACACTCTTAATCTATCTTTATCTCTTATAATTAGTCAAATGCATTGGATTATGACACATTTTGACCATAGAAACACTAACAAAGCTATTTACTACTTCTAAGCAATTTTTTGTTGGTTTTAGCCTCTTTTAAGACAAAATGGGTATAAGTGTTGTGTAAACATTCCTAATCCATCAGTAACTGATAGAATTAGTCAAATACATTGGATCGTGATACATTTTGACCATGGAAACACTAACAAAGCTATTTACTGCTTCTAAGCAATTTTTTTATTGGTTTTAGCCTATTTTAGGAGAAAATAGGTATAAGTATTGTCTAAACACTCTTAATCCATCTATAACTCTTATAATTAGTCAAATGCTTTGGACTGTGACACATTTTGACCATATAAACACTAACAAAGCTATTTACTGCTTTTAAACAAATTTTTGCTGGTTTTAGTCTCTTTTAGGAGAAAATGGGTATAAGTATTGTTTAAACACTCTTAATCCATCTCTAACTCTTAAATTTAGTCAAAGGATTTGGATTGTGACTCATTTTGAACATAGGAACACTAACAAAGCTATTTACTGCTTCAAGCAATTTTTTGTTGGTTTTAGCCTGTTTTAAGAGAAAATGGGTATAAGTGTTGTCTAAACACTCCTAATCCATCTCTAACTCTTATAATTAGTCAAATGCATTGGATTGTGACACATTTTTACCATAAAAACACTAACAAAACTGTCTATTGTTTCAAAACAATTTTTGTTGGTTTTAGCCTCTTTTGGGAGAAAATGGGTATAAGTGTTGTGTAAACACTTCTAATCCATCTTTAACTCTTATAATTAGTCAAATGCATTGGATTGCGACACATTTTGACCATAAAAACACTAACTAAACTGTTTACTGCTTTTAAGCAATTTTTTGTTGGTTTAAGACTCTTTTAGGAGAAAATGGGTATAAGTATTGTCTAAACACTCTTAATCCATCTCTAATTCTTTAAATTACTGCTTCTAAACAATTATTTGTTGGTTTTCGCCTCATTTGGGAGAAAATGGGTATAAGTGTTGTCTAAACACTCCTAATCCATCTCTAACTCTTATAATATACAAATGCATTGGATTGTAAAACATTTTGCCTTAAAAACACTATCAAAACCGTTTACTGTTTCTAAGCAATTTTATGTTGGTTTTAGCCTCTTTTGGAAGAAAATGGGTATAAGTGTTGTCTAAACACTTTTAATCCATCTCAAACTCTTATCATTAGTCAAATGCATTGGATTGTGAAATATTTTGCCATAAAAACACTATCAAAACTGTTAACTGTTTCTAAGCAATTTTTTTGTTGGTATTAGCCTCTTTTGGGAAAAAATGGGTATAAGTGTTGTCTAAACACTCCTAATCCATCCCAAACTCTTATCAGTAGTCAAATGCATTGGATTGTAACACATTTTGACCATAGAAACACAAACAAAGCTATTTACTGCTTCTAAGCAAATTTTGTTGGTTTTAGCCTCTTTTGGGAGAAAATGGGTATAAGTGTTTTCTAAACATTCCTAATCCATCTCTAACTCTTATACTTAGTCAAAGGCTTTGGATTGTGACACATTTTTACCATAGAAACACTAACAAAGCTATTTACTGCTTCTAAGCAATGTTTTGTTGGTTTTAGCCTCTTTTGGGAGAAAATGGGTATAAGTATTGTCTAACCACTCCTATTCCATCTCTAACTCTTATAATTAGTCAAATGCATTGGATTCTTACACATTTTGACCATAAAAACACTAACAAAGCTATTTACTGCTTCTAAGCAATGTTTTGTTGGTTTTAGCCTCTTTTGGGAGAAAATGGGTATAAGTATTGTCTAAACACTCCTAATCGATCTCTAACTCTTATAATTAGTTAAAGGCTTTGGATTGTGACACATTTTTACCATAGAAACACTAATAAAGCTATTTACTGCTTTTAAGTTAATTTTTGTTGGTTTTAGCCTCTTCTGGGAGAAAATGGGTATAAGTGTTGTCCAAACACTCCTTATCTATCTTTATCTCTTATAATTAGTCAAATGCATTGGATTGTGACACATTTTTACCATAAAAACACTAACAAAGCTATTACTACTTCTAAGCAATTTTTTGTTGGTTTTAGCCTCTTTTGGGACAAAATGGGTATAAGTGTTGTCTAAACACTCCTAATCCATCTTTAACTGATAGAATTAGTCAAATACATTGGATCGTGATACATTTTGACCATGGAAACACTAACAAACCTATTTACTGCTTCTGAGCAATTTTTTAATTGTTTTAGCCTATTTTAGGAGAAAATAGGTATAAGTGTTGTCTAAACACTCCTAATCCATCTATAACTCTTATAATTTGTCAAATGCTTTGGATTGTGACACATTTTGACCATAGAAACACTAAGAAAGCTATTTATTGCTTTTGAACAAATCTTTGCTGATTTTAGTCTCTTTTAGGAGAAAATGGGTATAAGTATATGTGAGAGTCAAAACTCGCACAATAGAAATTGTTTTAAGGGTTTCTTCAAAGAACGAATCTTTGCGAGATTCTCAAAGAACAACAGAATTCTCAATTACCGCGGACGGTGTTCTTGATTGTATTAATGAAAAAGTAAGGATTTGATCGTACAAGTGTTTTAGAATATGAAAATAAGTGTTTTTGCATTCAAAGTCAGAGCGTTTTTGATAGCCTGAAGTTGAAAGCGTTTTTGTGCGTGTTATCTCTTTTTTCCTTAGAAGTTCTTTATATAGGGCTTTAACATATCGCTTCCCCGATATTCTCGGAAGATTTCTCCTTATCTTTAAAGCTGGCGAAGGAGATTTATCTTTATCTTCCGAAGATTCTGGAAACCCCTAGATTTGGTGATATTCTCGGAGATTCTCTAATCTCTTCCGGGTTTTTCGGAGATGGTATGTTTGATCTCATATTGGTTAAGTCATATCTTGAAGGTTTTGTCCCGATCCGACGTTCCTCCGAGCCGGGATGAGCTGGCCCTCAGGTTATGGTTGAGTGACTCGGACCTTAATAGTTGAATGATGTGCTCCCGAGGCGTCTTAATATCTGCCTCAGGATGATTTTCCAGATTTCCATCCGGGGCGCTTCAAGATCAGGTCGGGGAACTCTTTGTGGTGATGTTCCGAGGCGTTCTTGGCGTTGCCTCGGGATAATCTTTTGACGTGATCCCCGAGGTGTTTTGGAGCCTGGCTCGGGGTGGTTCTTCGACAAGATCACCGAAGCGTTAATCATGGTCGGCTCGGTTTTCTAGGTGGAATCCGACCCCAACAGTATTGTCTAAACACTCTTAATCCCTCTCTAACTCTTAAATTTAGTCAAAGGCTTTGGATTGTGACTCATTTTGACCATAAGAACACTAACAAAGCTATTTACTGCTTCAAGCAATTTTTTGTTGGTTTTAGCCTGTTTTAAGAGAAAATGGGTATATGTGTTGTCTAAACACTCCTAATCCATCTCTAACTCTTATAATTAGTCAAATGCATTGGATTGTGACACATTTTGACCATAAAAACACTAACAAAGTTGTCTACTGTTTCAAAACAATTTTTGTTTGTTTTAGCCTCTTTTGGGAGAAAATGGGTATAACTGTTGTCTAAACACTCCTAATCCATCTCTAACTCTTATAATTAGTCAAATGCATTGGGTTCTGAAACATTTTGACCATAAAAACACTAACAAAACTGTTTACTGCTTCTAAGCAATTTTTTGTTGGTTTTAGCCTCTTTTGGGAGAAAATGGGTATAAGTATTGTCTAAACACTCCTAATCCTTCTCTAACTCTTATAATTAGTCAAATGCATTGGATTCTTACACATTTTGACCATAAAAAAACTAACAAAACTGTTTAGTAGTTCTAAGCAATTTTATGTTGGTTTTAGCCTCTTTTGAGAGAAAATGGGTATAAGTGTTGTCTAAACACTCCTAATCCATCTCTAACTCTTATAATTAGTCAAATGCATTGAATTTTGACACATTTTGACCATAAAAACACTAACAAAACTGTTTACTGCTTTTAAGCAATTTTTTGTTGGTTTTAATCTGTTTTAGGAGAAAATGGGTATAAGTGTTGTCTAAACAGTCCTAATCCATCTCTAATTCTTATAATTAGTCAAAGGCTTTGGATTGTGACATATTTTGACCATAGAAACACTAACAAAACTATTTACTGGTTCTAAACAATTTTTTGTTGGTTTTCGCCTCTTTTGGGAGAAAATGGGTATAAGTATTGTCTTAACACTCCTAATCCATCTCTAACTCTTATAATATACAAATGCATTGGATTGTGACACATTTTGCCATAAAAACACTATCGAAACTGGTTACTGTTTCTAAGCAATATTTTGTTGGTTCTAGCTTCTTTTGGGAGAAAATGGGTATAAGTGTTGTCGAAACACTCCAAATCCATCTCAAACTCTTATCATTAGTCAAATGCATTGGATTGTGACACATTTTGACCATAAAAACACTATCAAAACTGTTTACTGTTTCGAAACAATTTTTTGTTGGTTTTAGCCTCTTTTGGGAGAAAATGGGTATAAGTGTTGTCTAAACACTCCTAATCCATCTCAAACTCCTATCATTAGTCAAATGCATTGGATTGTGACACATTTTGACCATAGAAACACTAACAAAGCTATTTACTGCTTCTAAGCAAATTTTGTTGGTTTTAGCCTCTTTTGGAAAAAAATGGGTATAAGTGTTGTCTAAACACTCCTAATCCATCTCTAACTCTTATACTTAGTCAAAGGCTTTGGATTATGACACATTTTGACCATATAAACACTAACAAAGCTATTTACTGCTTCTAAGCAAGTTTTTGTTGGTTTTAACCTCTTTTCGGAGCAAATGGGTATAAGTGTTGTCTAAACACTCCTAATCCATCTCAAACTCTTATCATTAGTCAAATGCATTGGATTGTGAAACGTTTTGCCATAAAAACACTATCAAAACTGTTCACTGTTTCTAAGCAATTTTTGTTGGTTTTAGTCTCTTTTGGGAGAAAATGGGTATAAGTGTTGTCTAAACACTCCTAATCCATCTCAAACTCCTATAATTAGTCAAATGCATTGGATTGTGACACATTTTTACCATAGAAACACTAACAAACTTATTTACTGCTTCTAAGCAAATTTTTGCTTGTTTTAGCCTCTTTTAAGCGAAAATGGGTATAAGTGTTGTCTAAACACTCCTAATCCATCTCTAACTCTTATAATTAGTCAAATGCATTGGATTGTGACACATTTTGACCATAAAAACACTATCAAAATTGTTTACTGTTTCTTAGCAAATTTTTGTTGGTTTTAGCCTCTTTTGGGAGAAAATAGGTATAAGTGTTGGCTAAACACTCCTAATCCATCTCTAACTCTTATAATTAGTCAAATGCATTGGATTGTGACACAGTTTGACCATAAAAACACTATCAAAACTGTTTTCTGTTTCTAAGCAACTTTTTGTTGGTTTTAGCCTCTTTTGGGAGAAAATGGGTATAAGTGTTGTCTAAACACTCCTAATCCATCCCAAACTCTTATCATTAGTTAAATGCATAGGATTGTGACACATTTTGATCATATAAACACTATCAAAGCTATTTACTAATTCTAAGCAATTTTTTGTTGGTTTTCGCGTCTTTTGGGAGAAAATGGGTATAAGTGTTGTCTAAACCCTCCTAATCCATCTCTAACTCTTATAATTAGTCAAAGGCTTTGGATTGTGACACATTTTGACCAGAGAAACACAAACAAAGCTATTTACTAATTCTAAGCAATTTTTTGTTGGTTTTATACTCTTTTAGGAGAAAATGGGTATAAGTGTTGTCTAAACACTCCTAATCCATCTTTAATTCTTATATTTAGTCAAAGGCTTTAGATTGTGAAACATTTTGAACATAGAAACACTAACAAAGCTATTTACTGCTTCTAAGCAATTTTTTTGTTGGTTTTAGCCGCTTTTAGGAGAAAATAGGTATAAGTGTTGTCTAAACGCTCATATTCTATCTTTAACTCTTATAATTAGTCCAATACATTGGATTGTAACACATTTTGACCATAAAAACACTAACAAAACTGTTTATTGCTTCTAAGCAATATTTTGTTCGTTTTAGCCTTTTTTGGCAGAAAATGAGTATAAGTGTTGTCTAAACAGCCCTAATCCATCTCTAACTCATATAATTAGTCAAATGCATTGGATTGTGACACATTTTGCCATAAAAACACTATCAAAAGTGTTTACTGTTTCTAAGCAATATTAGGTTGGTTCTAACTTCTTTTGGGAGAAAATGGGTATAAGTGTTGTCTAAACACTCCTAATCTATCCCAAACTCTTATCATTAGTCAAATGCATTGGATTGTGACACATTTTGACCATACAAACACTAACAAAGCTATTTACTCCTTCTAAGCAAAGTTTTGTTGGTTTTAGCCTCTTTTGGGAGAAAATGGGTATAACTGTTGTCTAAACACTCCTAATTCATCTCTAACTCTTATACTTAGTCAAAGGCTTTGGATTGTGACACATTTTTACCATAAAAACACTAACAAAGCTACTTACTGCTTCTAAGCATTTTTTTTGTTCGTTTAAGCCTCTTTTGGGAGTAAATGGGTATAAGGGTTGTCTAAACACTTCTAATCCATCTTTAACTCTTATATTTAGTCAAATGCATTAGATTGTGACACATTTTGACCATTAAAATACTAAGAAAAATTTTTAAGCAAATTTTTGTTGGTTTTAGGCTCTTTTGGGAGAAAATGGGTATAAGTGTTGTCTAAACACTCCTAATCCATCTCTAACTCTTATAATTAGTTGAAGGCTTTGGATTGTGACACATTTTGACCATAGAAACAGTAAAAAAACTATTTATTGCTTCTAAGCAATTGTTTTTTGGTTTTAGCCTCTTTTGGGGGAAAATAGGTATAAGTGTTGTCTAAACACTCCTAATCTATCTCTAACTCTTATAATTAGTCAAAGGCTTTGGATTGTGACACATTTTGACCATAGAAACACAAACAAAGCTATTTACTAATTCTAAGTAATTTTTGTTGATTTTAGTCTTTTTTTGGAGAAAGTGGGTATAAGTGTTGTATGAACACTCCTAATCAATATCTAACTCTTATAATAAGTCAAATGCATTGAATTGTGACACATTTTGACAGTAAAAATACTAACAAAACTGTTTAATTAAGCAAATTTTTGTTGGTTTTAGCCTCTTTTGGAAGAAAATCGGTATAAGTGTTGTCTAAACACTCCTAATCTATCTCTAACTCTTATAATTAGTCAATTGCATTGGATTGTGACACAGTTTGACCATAGAAATACTAACAAATATATTGAGTGCTTCTCAGCAAATTTTGGTTGGTTTTAGCCTCTTTTGAGAGAAAATGGGTATAAGTGTTGTCTAAACACTTTTAATCCATCTCTAACTCTTATAATTAGTCAAACGCTTTGGATTGTGACACATTGATAACACTGTATTTTACTCATTTTAGGTGTATGTTTATCATCATTTAGCTTTGCATTTGCTCATTGTATCATATCATTTTGCACCATTTTAGCTTGTTTTGCATACTTAGACATCTAGGATCATCTTGCATTCGCATTGCATGTTTTGGTGTGTTTTCAGGTGCAAAAGGAGCTTAAAATGACTCTACTCGACCCATTCACTCGAGCCAGGCAGCTATAGAGGAGGCATCATTCTACTCGACCTCTTTACTCGATCCAGGATGCCACAGAGGAGGCTGCAGTTTACTCGATCCTCCTACTCGATCAAGGCAACTTCAGATGAAGCAGCAGATTCATCCACTTGCACGCCCCTCCTACTCGATCCACTACTCAATCCATTTACTCGACCAAGGGTGACCATCTCTACAAGACTTGTTGAGCTATCAAAGCGTCTTCGGATCCTCCTCATTTCCCACTCAACCAGACATCTGAGCATACGGATAAGAGAAGATGAGGCATCTACTTGACCAATTGATCACTCGGAGCATAGACACAAAGGCGCAGACTTTGCAGCATCCTCTTTACTCGATCCCCAAAGTCGAGTATTCGCCCAAACCGCCTCAACTCTCTTGTCTTCTAGTGAATCTAGGGTTTCAACATTATACGATAAATAGATCATTTTGGGGTTTGTCCAAAAGATCTAGACTTTATCTTTCAGTTTTTCTTTGTGTTTATGAATCTTGGAACCTTAATTACTTTTAATCCATTTCGTTTTTGCATTTGATTGTTTAAGTAGAGTTGTTTACCTTGTTTAGATCTACATTTTGGTATGATTTTAGTAATTTCTGGGTTTGTGTTCTTGAGAATGTTGCTTGAGTAGTGATTAGGGTTCTTGAGGATGGATTAGATTAGGGTAATCTGTAGGTTAGATAGGTGGTTAGTGTTTAGGTTTATACCCTTCTGGATTCGCTTGGCCCCTATTCAGTTTTTGCTGGCTAATGTGGAGATTCGATCATAGACGTCCAGCGTCCAAAAGACGTTCAAATGGATGTCTGATCTACGAATTCCAGAGATATGTAGACTCGACCTAGGGATTGGCTTGTCTGCCTATTGGCTTTGATAGATTGTTTCTTAAACCCTGCTCTGCTATGTTTCATCAACGAGAGTTGAGATTAGGAAGTGGTAGAGTTATGGGGGTCTCTGTCACGAGAGTGGATTGACCCGATTTTTGAATCTATCGTCATGGGTATCTACCTTTCGCCTATTAGCCATTTGATGAACCCCAGAGTTACCTTTATCAATGAATCCATCCTTAGAACTTCTATTAGATTTATTTGTATCCCCTGTTGATTGCACTTTTATTTACCTGTTATTTGTATCCTCTATTTGCATCCCCTGTTGATTGCATTTTAGTTCTTAATTTTGTCACCTGTTGGTTCTACTCGACCCAATGATCGAGTAGGGCTGTTAAGTTCTCATCTTTACTTGTTTGAATCCTGACCTAGGATTGTTACTAGAAACCCACCATCATTATAATCTGGCTTGACTTAGTTGCTTTTGTACACATCTTGAGTGCTAGCAATACAGTGGACTGGATTGACACCCTCTATAACTTCATCGACATGTTTGTGTTTTAGAGGAATTGAACTGAACTCACACAGCATTCAACACATAAGTAGGCGTAAAAACCTGCTTATCAATTTGGCGTCGTTGTCAATTCATTGTTGCATTATTACATTCAAGATATCAGAAACTTTTAAGATCAAGTTCTTTTACATTTTTCAAGTTACTAACTCATATTTTCGTCTGCTTGTTTTTGTGGTATAGGTACTAATCTTTGTGCATGCAAACTCGATCCAAAGGTTATGCACACCTATTACCATTCAGAGACAGAATTGACAAAATAGCTCGTGAGTTACAAGAAACCAAAGCAAAGGCAGCCTGTGATCAGAACAGCCAAGCTGCTATGGATCAACAGAACAGACCAGTTGATGTTCAAGATCCACCTAATGTTGATCAACCAAGAAACATTGGTGCTGGTGATACCCCAAGGAATTATCACCAAAGACAAGGGATAGTGCCACCACCAGCTCAGAACAACAACTTTGAGATCAAGAGTGGTCTCATGGTCCAAGGAAACAAGTTTCATGGTCTATCCATGGAAGACCCCCTGGACCATCTTGACAGCTTTGATAGGCTTTGTGGCCTTACCAAGATCAATGGTGTCACTGAAGATATGTTTAAGCTCATGATATTTCCCTTCTCTTTAGGAGACAAGGCACACCATTGGGGGAAGACTCTACCCCCAGACTCCATCACCTCATGGGACGATTATAAGAAAGCTTTTCTTGCCAAGTTCTTCTCTAACGCTCGCACCGGTAGATTGAGGAACGAGATCTCAGGTTTCAACCAGAAAAACAATGAAACTTTATGTGAAACTTGGGAGAGGTTTAAAAGCTACACCACTCAGTGCCCTCATCACGGTTTCAAGAAGGCTTCATTATTGAGCACACTCTACAGAGGAGCCTTACCAAAGATAAGAATGCTACTTGACACCGCCTCCAATGGAAACTTCTTGATCAAGGATGTAGTAGAAGGCTGGGAGTTGGTCGAAAATCTAGCACAATCTGATGGGTGCTACAATGAAGACTATGATCGCTCAATGAGAGGAACTGGAGGAACTGAGGATATACAGAGCAAGGATATCAAGGCTCTGAATGAGAATTTAGACAAGCTGATGCTGGCTCAGCAGAAGCAGATACACTACATCACTGATGAAGAGCACTTCCAAATGCAAGAAGGGGGGAATGATCAAACTGAAGCGCATTGCTACATCCGGAAGCAAGGAGGGTTCAACAAGGGGTACAACAATTACAAGCCCAACCCTAACCTCTCCTACAGAAGCACCAATGTAACTAACCCCCAAGATCAAGTGTATCCACCACAACAGAATCAGTCCAAACCTTTTGTTCAGTACAACCAAGGTTATGTCCCTAAACAACAGTTCAATGGAAGCTACCAACAGCAGAATCCACTACCAGGGTTCACTCAACAACCACAACAAGCCCCAACAGCTCAAGATCCTGAAATTAAGCAACTCATTCAACAGATCATCCAAGGACAAGCAACTAGAGCCATGGCTTTTGAAAAGAAGATAGTTGAACTACACAACAAGATCGATTGTTCTTACAACGATCTGAATGTCAAGTTTGAAGCTCTGAATTCAAAAATCAAGTATGTGGAGAGTCAATTTGCATCAACCTCTGCTCCGAAGCATCCTTAGCAACTTCCAGGGAAAGCAGTCCAGAATCCTAAAGACTATGCTACTGCTAATGCTATCACCATCCACCAAGAAGATGAGTCTCCACCAAATCATCAGACTCTCAATACTGAGGACAGTATGATTCAAGAAGGAGGGGATTCAACTCAAATTGCTGCACCTGCCACCCAGCAATTCATCTGGACCATAGAGCACACACCTTTGCTGAACACTCAACATTCTGGAAAAAAGTTCAAAATTGAAAAACTCAAGAAAGATCAGAATCAAGAGATGATTAGCAGTGCCTCCACTCAAGAAACATACAAGAAGAAAGTCATCCAAGAAAAACTTGATGATCCGGTTCATTCACTCTGCCATGCTCTCTAGGATCATTGACATTCAATATGTGCCTTTGTGATTTGGGAGCATCTGTTAGCCTTATGCCTCTCTCTACAGCTAAAAGGCTAGGGATCATGGAATTCAAATTCTGCAACTTAGCTGATGGTTCTGTTGCACACCCTCATGGTCTAATAGAAAATCTGCCTGTCAAGATTGGAAATGTTGAGATACCTACAGACTTTGTGGTATTAGACGTGGATGAAGAAGGCAAGGATCCCCTGATCCTAGGCAGACCATTCTTAGCTTCAGCTGGAGCAGTCATAGATGTCAGGAATGGAAAAATTAATCTGAACCTTGAAAAAGGCATCAAGATGAAGTTTGACATCAGAGAAGCTTCAAAGAAATCAACAACAGGAGGTCAGAGTTTTGGAATTCAAGATATGTATGTTGATGAAGAAACAAAAGCTGAAACCTCACCAAAAGTCAATTATACTTCTCAACTTAGCAAGCTGAAGAGAACTTTTGACCACAAGAAGAGAGCAACAGAAACACTATTTTAGATTGAAGATCCTACAGAAGATGACTGGTATGAGATGAGAAAAAAATTTTGAATGGTAAAGCAGAGTCATAGAGGGATTATTTTCAAGGGTGATGAAGCTGAAGGATCAACTTTGGCTGTTTGAAAAAAGAGTTAAAAAGATTTCAGATGGTATTGACGAAGAGAAGATGGAAACTGCACTAGCTGTCAAGGAAGATGAAAATTTCACAACAGCATGGTTTGCACCAGAAGATCTGAAAGGAGTTCACTTAGAGGAAAGAAGCCTAGAGAGCAAGTTGTTGAGTGAGGAGGAAACTCCTATTCTAACTTATTCTCCGGGAGTGCCTAAACAGCCCACCTACCCCTCTGCTGAAGAAGAACACTTGACACTTGATTATGTTACTGAATAACTTCTAGAACTCAGGATAGAATACAAAGCTCAAGAGGATACCATTGGGGAGCTAACTTACAAAATGGAAGGACTGAACCATGCAATCTTGGAACTTTAAGAAATGATTAAAGGCTACCCCAATTTTGAATTTGAGGATTGGTCAAAGGAGCCAGGTTCAGAAGAAGAAGACTACTCTGTTGATCAGAAAGAAGCTTACTTTGAAGAAAAATCAAATGAGTACTCCTCCTACCATGTCTCAAGAGAGGATGCAGAGTATGATTCAAACATTGAAAATTCAACCATTAAAGATGAGGACTTTTCTGTTCCTCTCTTCAACCTTTTTTTGGACTAAGCACTGTAAGAGTCAAGCTTGAATTCTTCATCTTTAATTATGCCTAATGCTAGATCTAGAGTAATTAACTAGATCATGAATCCAGACAATAGATATGCCCGCCATAGGTATCTGTAGTCGGATCTATTATTTGATGAGTCTGGTTTATAGGTGTGTAATAAGAATCGGCCTATGTACTAAGATGAACAATTGAACTTGTTAAGAATGCGTATTTAGGTTGATAGTTTATCGGCTTCTCCAGTTATTATTAGCTATAGATATAGGGAGTTTCGCGGCACGCCCACCGGTTATTCCATAATTAGAGTTTGAGTTTAAGAATGGTTCGATAACAACCTAGCTTTCATTAGATCTACTAACCAATAGTTTCCTGAAAATACCATGTTCCTAGCTTTTTATTAAATCGTTTACAACCCAATCAATCTGCTGTTTTCTTATTTTGTTTTCTAACTATTTTACTCATACCTTAATAGCTTAATCTCGACATTTAACTCACTGTTTGAACAAAAGAACTCCGCGAATTCGATCCTAAAATATTGCAATTGATCTCTTATTTGAGAGAGTAGTTCTAGGTAATTTGAACCATATCAAATTTGGCGCCGTTGCCGAAGTTCTTGGGAATCATCATTGAGTTTAGTTTAGAGATTTTGTCTAGTTTTTACTTCTATTTTGNTACTCACGCGTTTCTTGTTTTCTTCTTTTCCGTGTTTCAGGTGTATGCCTAGGCAAACAAGGAGCACAAAACAGAAGGAGCTTATCAACTTGTCTGTTCTGGACTAGGGAGAACTTGAACGCATCAACCAAAAAACTAAAAAATTAGCAATCGCTGACAGAGTCATCAGAGCTGATGCAGAAGGAGTTTTGAGAGATGAGGATGGGCAAGCCTACAATGAGGCTGGTTAGAGATTGGATGATCATGGACTCATCCTACCCGAGGACGCCAATGAGGATCAGGCGTGCCTCAATGCGCAATTAGCTACTAGAGACGCAGCAGGGCTCGGTGTCGAGCGATACCAACTGGGTGTCGATCGACACCATCGGGAGCAGCACGCAGATGCAATCGGTGTCGAACGACACAATAGAGGTGTCGATCGACAGCAACACCACATTCCTGCAGCTATTCCTCCAGCTGCGGAACCACGTCGTACTCTTGGGAATTTCAACAAGCCAGACCTGTTCTATGCTAATCGATCAGCGATTGTACCCTCACCATTTTAGAGGAACGACTATGAGCTGAAGCATGGCTACTTTGCTTTAGTTGGCCAGCATCCTTTCCATGGCTTATCTCATGAGCAGCCAATGGATCATATCGAGCGATTTGAGGATCTTGTTTTGAGCATCAAGGCTAATGGAGTTTCAGAGTTTGAAAGCTCTAGGGAAGCATCAAGATAGCCTTCTTGAACAATTTCTACGATGATGCTAAGTTTGAGGAGTTGAGAAACAAGCTGTCTACCTTCACACAAGGTCCAGTTGAAGCTTTCAAGGCTGCTTGGGTTCGTTTCAAGGAGTACCAACGAGATTGTCCACATCATGATTTCAGTGAGGTACAACTTCTAGGTACCTTCTTCAGAGGAGTTGATTGGAGATACCAGATGGCTCTAGATGCAGCGAGCAATGGTAACTTCAATACACGTTACCCAGCTGATGCTACAGCCTTGATAGAGAACCTTGCTTGCAGCAACAGTACCAAGAATGCTGATTTTGAGAGGAAGAAGATTGCTGGAGCTGTTTCAGGAACTCTGATAGCAGAGGTGAATGCTAAGCTGGATTCAGTTCATAACTTGCTCACAGGGAAGAAGCATGTCCATTTTGCAGCTGAAGAAGAGACTATTGAGCCTGAGCCTGAGTCAGTGGAAGGAGTCTTTTACATAGATGGTCAGGGATACAGGAAATTTGGGCAGCCACAAGGCAACTTCAGTGGCAACAGATTTGCAGGGAACCAGGGTTCCTCATACTACACTCCAAAGCCTGCTTTCCAGAAGACTTTTCTTCAAAGCAGCTTTCAGAGGACCTATGGAAATTCAACTTACCAAGCCCCCCCCCCCCTCAGCAGAGACAAGAATGGAATCAATGCTTGAGTAGATTCTTGAGAGCCAAACAAAGCTTCTTGTGGAGTTTAATGGCAAGTTTGATGCTGTCTACACAGATCTTAATGGGAAGATCGACAATCTGAGCTCTCACTTGAAGAAGCTAGATGTACAGGTAGCTCAAACTGCACAATCTATCAAGAGACAAGAAGGTTTTCTTCCTGGTAATCCTGATGCTAACCAAAGAAAGAGCTGTAATGCCATCTTGATCAGAGAAGGAGATGATGTGTGGGAGGAATTGGACACTGAAGACGAGTTGGAGCTTGTAGTTGCAGAGATGGTATCGACCAACACCCTCCTATGTCGATCGACACCATATGGGACGCTTTTCTCAGAGACGACCCACTACGACGGTGTCGATTGATACCCCTCTAGTATCGATCGACACTGGATCTGGACTGCACCTTGTGAGGTGCAAGTATCTATAGAATTCTTCATCTTTAACTATGCCTAATGCTAGATCTAGAGTAATTAACTAGATCATGAATCCAGACAATAGATATGCTCGCCATAGGTATCTGTAGTTGGATCTATTATTTGATGAGTCTGGTTTATAGGTGTGTAATAAGAATCGGCCTATTTACTAAGATGAACAATTGAACTCTTTAAGAATGCGTATTTAGGTTGATAGTTTCTCGGCTTCTCCGGTTATTATTAGCTATAGATATAGGGAGTTTTGCGGCACGCCCACCAGTTATTCTATAATTAGAGTTTGAGTTTAAGAATGGTTCGATAACAACCTAGCTTTCATTAGATCTATTAACCAATAGTTTCCTGAGAATACCTTGTTCCTAGCGTTTTATTAAATCGTTTACAACCCAATCAATCTGCTGTTCTCTTATTTTGTTTTCTTACTATTTCACTCATACCTTGCTAGCTTAATCTTGACATTTAACTCATTGTTTGAATAAAAGAACTCCGTGAATTCGATCCTAAAATACTGTAATTGATCTCTTATTTGAGAGAGTAGTTCTAGGTAATTTGAACCATATCACTCCTAATTCATCTCTAACTCTTATAATTAGTTAATGCATTGGATTGTGACACATTTTGACCATGAAAACACAAACAAAACTGTTTACTGATTCTAAGCAATTTTTTGTTGGTTTAGGTTCTTTTGGGAGAAAATGGGTATAAGTGTTTTCTAAACACTCCTAATCCAACTCTAACTCTTATCATTAGTCAAATGCATTGGATTGTGACACATTTTGACCATAGAAACAGTAGCAAAGCTATTTACTGCTCCTAAGCAAATTTTTGTTGGTTTTAGCCTCTTTTGGGACAAAATGGGTATAATTATTGGCTAAACACTCTTAATCCATCTCTAACTCTTATAATTAGTCAAATGCATTAGATTTTGACCTATTTTAACCATAAAATCACTAACAAAACAGTTTCCTGCTTCTAAGCAATGTTTTGTTGGTTTTATCCTCTTTTGTGAGAAAATGGGTATAAGCGTTGGCTAAATCACTCTTAATCCATCTCTAACTCTTATAATTAGTCAAATGCATTAGATTGTGACACATTTTGACCATAGAAACACTAAAAAATATTAACTGCTTCTAAGCTAATTTTTGTTGGTTTTACCCTCTTTTGGGAGAAAATGGGTATAAGTGTTATCTAAACACTCCTAATCCATCTCTAACTCTTATAATTAGTTAAAGGCTTTGGATTGTGACACATTTTGACCATAGAAACACTAACAAAGCTATTTACTGCTTCTAAGTTATTTTTTGTTGGTTTTAGCCTCTTCTGGGAGAAATTGGGTATAAGTGTTGTCCAAACATTCCTAATCTATCTTTATCTCTTATAATTAGTCAAATGCATTGGATTGTGACACATTTTGACCATAGAAACACTAACAAAACTGGTTAGTGCTTTTAAGCAATTTTTTGTTGGTTTTACTCTGTTTTAGGAGAAAATGGGTATAAGTGTTGTCTAAACACTCCTAATCCATCTCTAACTCTTATAATTAGTTAAAGGCTTTGGATTGTGACACATTTTGACCATAGAAACACTAACAAAGCTATTTACTGCTTCTAAGTTATTTTTTGTTGGTTTTAGCCTCTTTTGAGAGAAAATGGGTATAAGTGTTGTCCTAATACTCTTAATCTATCTTTCTTTCTTATAATTAGTCAAATGCATTGGATTGTGATACATTTTACCATAGAAAACACTAACAAAGCTATTTACTACTTCTAAGCAATTTTTTGTTGGTTTTAGCCACTTTTGGGACAAAATGGGTATAAGTGTTGTCTAAACACTCCTAATATATCTTTAACTGATAGAATTAGTCAAATAAATTGGATTGTGATACATTTTGACCATGGAAACACTAACAAAGCTATTTACTGCTTCTAAGCAATTTTTTTTAATTGGTTTTAAGCTTTTTTTAGTTGAAAATGGGTATAAGTGTTGTCTAAACACTCTTAATCCATCTCTAACTCTTATAATTAGTCAAATGCTTTGGATTGTGACACATTTTGACCATAAAAACACTAACAAAGCTATTTACTGCTTCTAAGCAATGTTTTGTTGGTTTTAGCCTCTTTTGGGAGAAAATGGGTATAAGTGTTGTCTAAACACTCCTAATCCATCTCTAACTCTTATAATTAGTCAAATGCATTGGATTCTTACACATTTTGACCATAAAAACACTAACAAAACTGTTTAGTACTTATAAGCAATTTTTTGTTGGTTTTAGCCTCTTTTGGGAGAAAATGGGTATACGTGTTGTCTAAACACTCTAATCCATCCCTAACTCTTATAATTAGTCAAATGCATTGGATTGTGACACATTTTGACCATAAAAACACTAACAAAACTGTTTAGTGTTTTAAAACAATTTTTGTTGGTTTTACCCTGTTTTAGGAGAAAATGGGTATAAGTGTTGTCTAAACACTCCTAATCCATCTCTAACTCTTATAATTAGTCAAATGCATTGGATTGTGACACATTTTGACCATAAAAACACTAACAAAACTGTTTACTGCTTCTAAGCAATTTTTTGTTGGTTTTAGCCTCTTTTGGGAGAAAATGGGTATAAGTGTTGTCTAAACACTCCTAATCCATCTCTAACTCTTATAATTAGTCAAGTGCATTGGATTGTTACACATTTTGACCATAAAAACACTAAAAAAACTATTTACTGCTTTTAAGCAATTTTTTGTTGGTTTTAGCCTCTTTTGGGACAAAATGGGTATAAGTGTTGTCTAAACACTCCTAATCCATCTCTAACTCTTATGATTAGTCAAATGCATTGGATTCTGACACATTTTGACCATAAAAACACTAACAAAAGTGTTTACTGCTTCTAAGCAATGTTTTGTTGGTTTTAGCCTCTTTTGGGAGAAAATAGGTATTAAGTATTGTCTAAAAACTCCTAATCCATCTCTAACTCTTATAATTAGTCAAATGCATTGGATTCTTACACATTTTGACCATAAAAACACTAACAAAACTATTTACTGCTTCTAAGCAATTTTTTGTTGGTTTTAGCCTCTTTTGGGAGAAAATGGGTATAAGTGTTGTCTAACACTCTTAATCCATCTCTAACTCTTATAATTAGTCAAATAAAAATAGATTGTGACACATTTTGACCATAGAAACACTAACAAACCTATTTACTGCTTCTTAGCAAATTTTTGTTGGTTTTAGCCTCTTTTGGGAGAAAATGGGTATAAGTGTTGTCTAAACACTCCTAATCCATCTCTAACTCTTATAATTAGTCAAATGCATTGGATTGTGACACATTTTGACCATAAAAACACTAACAAAACTGTTTACTACTTCTAAGCCATTTTTTGTTGGTTTTACCCTCTTTTTGGAAAAAATGGGTATAAGTGTTGTCTAAACCCTCCTAACCCATCTTTAACTCTTATAATTAGCCAAAGCCCTTGGATTGTGACACTTTTTGCCCATTAAAACCCTAACAAAGCTATTTACTGCTTTTAAGCAATTTTTTGTTGGTTTTAGCCTCTTTTGGGAGAAAATGGGTATAAGTGTTGTCTAAACACTCCTAATCCATCTTTAACTCTTATAATTAGTCAAAGGCATTGGATTGTGACACATTTTGACCATAGAAACACTAACAAAGCTATTTACTGCTTCTAAGCAATTTTTTGTTGGTTTTAGCCTCTTTTGGGAGAAAATGGGTATAAGTGTTGTCTAAACACTCCTAATCTATCTTTAACTCTTATAATTAGTCAAATGCATTGGATTGTGATACATTTTGACCATGGAAACACTAACAAAGCTATTTACTGCTTCTAAGCAATTTTTTATTGGTTTTAGCCTCTCTTAGGAGAAAATAGGTATAAGTGATGTCTAAACACTCCTAATCCATCTATAACTCTTATAATTAGTCAAATGCTTAGGATTGTGAAACATTTTGACCATTGAAACACTAACAAAGCTATTTACTGCTTTTAAACAAATTTTTGTTGGTTTTAGTCTCTTTTAGGAAAAAATGGGTATAAGTATTGTCTAAACACTCTTAATCCATCTCTAACTCTTATATTTAGTCAAAGGCTTTGGATTGTGACACCTTTTGACCATAGAAACACTAACAAAGCTATTTACTGCTTCAAGCAATGTTTTGTTGGTTTTAGCCTGTTTTGGGAGAAAATGGGTATAAGTGTTGTCTAAACACTCCTAATCTATCTTTATCTCTTATAATTAGTCAAATGCATTGGATTGTGACACATTTTGACCATAGAAACACTAACAAAGCTATTTACTACTTCTAAGCAATTTTTTGTTGGTTTTAGCCTCTTTTGGGAGAAAATGGGTATAAGTATTGTCTAAACACTCCTAATCCATCTCTAACTCTTATAAAAAGTCAAATGCATTGGATTGTGACACATTGTGACCATAAAAACACTAACAAAACTGTTAACTGCTTCTAAGCAATTTTTTATTGGTTTTAGCCTCTTTTAGGAGAAAATAGGTATAAGTGTTATCTAAACACTCCTAATCCATCTAAAACTCTTATAATTAGTCAAATGCTTTGGATTTTGACACATTTTGACCATAGAAACACAAACAAAGCTATTTACTGCTTTTAAGCAATATTTTGTTGGTTTTAGCCTCTTTTGGGACAAAATAGGTATAAGTGTTATCTAAACACTCCTAATCCATTTCTAACTCTTATAATTAGTCAAATGCATTGGATTCTGACACATTTTGACCATAAAAACACTTACAAAACTGTATACTGCTTCTAAGTTATTTTTTGTTGGTTTTAGCCTCTTTTGGGAGATAATGGGTATAAGTGTTGCCTAAACACTCTAATCCATCTCATTTGATTTTTGAACATACATGCATTATCTCTTATATAGTCATTATATTCATAGATTTATTCTATTTGTCTTTACAGATGCAATGGGTCAGGTTGTCGATCAGTCTGGAATCCAAGATCTTAACGCTAACAACAAGCCCACCAAAAAAATCGATTTCCATTTGAGAGATCAGAAGTACAAACAATCTATATTCATATTCATTCTTATTTAGATGTTTGTTGTTTTTTTACTTTTTACTAATAAATTTATTCTTTCCATTTTTAGTGACACTCGCTTGGCATGTATACTTTGGGGGAAGTATGCTGAGATTGTTGACCAAGCTTGCCAGGAGTCAACCGATGGTATTGTTGTTTGCATAATCCGATTTGCGAAGATCAATCTCTACAACGATAATTATATTGTTATGTGTTACTACATATCTATACTATTTTTAAAAACATGACCTTTTAATTTTGAAACAGATAGTAGGAGTGTTCCAATTCCTTTGATGGTTCACAAGTCTTCGTGGATCCCACGTTGGGCTGAGTTGGTCCTTTTGAGCAAAGGTAATTNGTAATTATTTGCCACTAAATATAATGGCTTTTACATAATTATAAGCCAAGTAAAATTTCCTGATATATAGCATGCAACCGATGGGGGTACATTGGGAAGTCCGGGTCTTTTCAACAGAGGGCCAAGCACCAAGACT
>NC_003070.9:14581719-14610668 GCF_000001735.4 Arabidopsis thaliana | reverse complement strand
AACAAAGCTATTTACTACTTCTAAGCAATTTTTTGTTTGTTTTAGCCTCTTTTAGAACAAAATGGGTATAAGTGTTGTCTAAACACTCCTAATCTATCTTTATCTCTTATAATTAGTCAAATGCATTGGATTGTGACACTTTCTGATCATGGAAACACTAACAAAGCTATTTACTACTTCTAAGCAATTTTTTGTTGGTTTTAGCCTCTTTGGGGACAAAATGGGTATAATTGTTGCCTAACACTAATAATCCATCTTTCACTGATATAATTAGTCAAATACATTGGATCGTGATACATTTTGACCATGGAAACACTAACAAAGCTATTTACTGCTTCTAAACAATTTTTTATTGGTTTTAGCCTCTCTTAGGAGAAAATAGGTATAAGTGATGTCTAAACACTCCTAATCCATCTATAACTCTTATAATTAGTCAAATGCTTTGGATTGTGAAACATTTTGACCATAGAAACACTAACAAAGCTATTTACTGCTTTTAAACAAATTTTTGTTGGTTTTAGTCTCTTTTAGGAAAAAATGGGTATAAGTATTGTCTAAACACTCTTAATCCATCTCTAACTCTTATATTTAGTCAAAGGCTTTGGATTGTGACTCCTTTTGACCATAGGAACACTAACAAAGCTATTTACTGCTTCAAGCAATGTTTTGTTGGTTTTAGCCTGTTTTGGGAGAAAATGGGTATAAGTGTTGTCTAAACACTCCTAATCCATCTTTATCTCTTATAATTAGTCAAATGCATTGGATTGTGACACATTTTGACCATAGAAACACTAACAAAGCTATTTACTACTTCTAAGCAATTTTTTGTTGGTTTTAGCCTCTTTAGGAAAAAATAGGTATAAGTGTTGTCTAAACACTCCTAATCCATCTATAACTCTTATAATTAGTCAAATACATTGGATTGTGACACATTTTGACCATGGAAACACTAACAAAGCTATTTACTGCTTTTAAGAAAATTTTTGTTGGTTTTAGCCTCTTTTAGGAGAAAATGGGTATAAGTATTGTCTAAACACTCTTAATCCATCTCTAACTCTTATATTTAGTCAAAGGCTTTGGATTGTGACTCATTTTGACCATAGGAACACTAACAAAGCTATTTACTGTTTCAAGCAATGTTTTGTTGGTTTTAGCCTGTTTTGGGAGAAAATGGGTATAAGTGTTGTCTAAACACTCCTAATCCATCTCTAACTCTTATAATTAGTCAAATGCATTGGATTGTGACACATTTTGACCATAGAAACACTAACAAAGCTGTTTACTGTTTCAAAACAATTTTTGTTGATTTTAGCCTCTTTTGGGAGAAAATGGGTATAAGTGTTGTCTAAACACTCCTAATCCATCTCTAACTCTTATAACTAGTCAAATGCATCGGATTGTGACACATTTTGACCATAAAAACACTAACAAAACTGTTTACTGCTTCTAACCATGGTTTGGGAGGTTCCAGCCTCTTTGGGGATAAACTGGGTTTAAGTGTTGCCTAAACACTCCTAATCCATCTCTAACTCTTATAATTAGTCAAATGCATTGGATTGTGGCCCATTTTGACCATAAAAACACTAACAAACACCTCGGCAGACGCAAAGCAATTTTTGGCGGTTTAAACCTCTTTTAGGAGAAAATGGGTATAAGTGTTGTCTAAACACTCCTAATCCATCTCTAACTCTTATAATTAGTCAAAGGCATTGGATTTTGACACATTTTGGCCATAAAAACACTAACAAAACTGTTTACTGCTTTTAAGCAATTTTTTTTTGGTTTTAGCCTCTTTTGGGAGAAAATGGGTATAAGTGTTGTTTAAGCACTCCTAATCCATCTCTAACTCTTATAATTAGTCGAATGCATTGGGTTCTAACACATTTTGACCATAAAACACTAAAAAAACTGTTTACTGCTCCTAAGCAATTTTTTGTTGGTTTTAGCAATTTTTAGAGCCATGAATTTTCAATAATTCAAAGGGCCTGGAACCTATCCTGTGTCTGGTTCTATTTATGGCACGGTACTATGTGGTAATTAAAGCGAGATCATCCCGGACTGTTGGATTTTTGCCGTGCTCGTATTTTTTCTCAAAAAGACCGAGATGATGCATCATTTTTCAAGGAAATAATCCCTATCCCTTCCGTCCGTTTCTCAAGCCAGGCACATGGATTCGCATCTCCAACTTGGGGTGGTTGTTCCTCAAGCAAGGGTTAGGTATTATTCCTTTCGTTTCCGCACCAAGTTCATTTGGGAAACAAGTGTTTACCCTCTTCCGGAAGTGGTGTAAACAGAATTCTTTAATTTCATTTTTCCCATTGACCTTAAGGATCCATGTCTTGAGGATTGGGATTATGTTACAGGTAAGTTTTTTGTCAATCAATGTTGTTCTCATTTTAAGAATGAATTTTTGATAGTAGATTATGTTATTATTTTTGAGCTACGGTATTAATATATTATTCTATACTTAGATGCAATGGGTGAGGTATCAAATATTTCGGCTATTAAGAAATTTTCATTTGTTTGTTGCCAAGGTAAAACCGACTATGAATCAAGATATGTTTCATTCGAACTTTTGGACAATATGTAAGTTGTAGTGTTTTTAAATATGTTTAGTAATGTGTCTTTTGTCTGCAAAATTAGCTTAATAATGTATTGCTTAGTCTAATGTCTGTCTCTTATACACATGGCAACCAACATCAAATGCTGTCATGTTGGAAAATGCTGTGAACTTTTTGTTACAAATTTCTCAAAACGTTTCAGTTCAGCAGCTTATAACTATCAGCTCATTGTTGCCATTGGGAGGTTTTGGAGAATTGCTGAGATTGAGGGTTAGTTATTTTTGTTTTATTGTAATCCTATTTACTAATGATTTTCCAAACTTTGTCATTCTAAGTTGTTTTGTTTTTTCAAATTTGCTTATGTTTTGAACCTATTTAAGTATTGTATTCCCGTTTGATTTTTATCTTTCTTATGTTTTGTTAAACTCCTAACAAAGTTTACAACTATGACATATAAAAACTACCAACAAACTCCTATATAAATTTGCAACGATTACATAAAAGTATATTTGTAGTATTTTGTTATTTCTGTTAAACTACTATCCTTTTAATTTTTTTTTTTGACATATAATTATTGATGATTCTTTTTACATTTTGTAAAAAATTGGAAGGGTACAAAGATTAAAACATTAAAAACTTTGAGATAAATCATTCTTGGAAATATCAGGATAATTTATTATTAAGTTCATTTCTTTTTAACTCAATGTCATTGTCTTATACAAAAAAGTAAAAATAAATATTTGGACTCTTTATATTTAAAACCCTGCAAAAGCATTATCTTTCAGTATCCTTTCTCTCATATTAAAATAATATTTATTTTGGAAACCTAGGTATTCCTTTTAAAGTTTCTTTTTGGATGTAGAACAAAGTCACATCATTACCTTTGTGACTTAAAATAATCGATACATATATAACAGTTAAAATTTAATTTCTCAGGAATATAATATATATATATTTATATATATGATCTCAGTTTATTATAAATATATTGTGCTCTTATACCTATTTTGTGGAATAATAGAGTAGATTTTATTGAGTAGATACAAATATTAACATCTATATTGAATTCAATTTATTTATAAGACTTGCTTTTACAATTAAATGTATTGTTCACATCTTTTTTTATTATCTTTTCCAAGATTGATAACAAGATTTGACAACTCATCCAAGAGATATGACAACTTATGTCACATTTTGTTTCTTACAAAATTCATTAAATTTTGCAAGTAGCCATAAAAAGCACTATAATTTACCATCGAGATTCCAAATTCGATTGACAAGATTTGCATGGCATTTAACTTTTTTTATTTAATATACAAGTAATATTCTAACTTTTCAAAGGACACATAACCTGAAAAAAAGGTAACCTCCTCCCTTATTTATATCCATTACTTATCTTCGACATCTTTCTTCTAACCTATTAGTTTCAAAAAGAAAACAAAGATGTTGAGAGATGATAGAGGTGGTTATTACAAAGGTATCTCATATCTCTCTCAAGTTTCCCAAATAAAAAGAGTGGAAGGTTTTTGTGAAGATACTATGTTGGTGGGTAACACTTTCTCATGAGGGTGGGAAGTGTTACCAAATGATCTTGTGCAACGAGATGGTAATTCTAAATTAAATAGTATTCTTTGGATCTAATCTATTAATAATTCATAAGTCAATTTTTTTTTTTAGGGCACAATGATTTATTTCATTTGTCCTTATTTCTACCCTGGATATGACGTCCCTAGAGTTCTCGATGAAGGAGGTTGGTTTTTCTTGGAAAACATACATCTGATCAAATCAGCCGTCGGTAGTAAACGTCCCTTAACCGATAATAAGTTGAGAATCAAGTTTCTTCAGACTACCAAAATGTCTCTTGTGAGTAGATTGCTTCCAAGTAACGTTTTTTGATTTGCTACCTTCTCCATGATCGAAAATAAGACTATTAATTTTTCAATTGTTCATGGTAACTTTCTTATTTAGATTTTTTAAAAATATTAAGTCTGTTTATTTGGAAATATTTATCTTTCATATTATCGTTTTTTTTTTTGTAAATGCTTATGGTATTGTCGTGAGAGTTGGGAATATAACAAGACCGGATTTTGTTCCTCAAGCTTCAGAAAATCCTATACTTTCTCAATTTCTCGAGTTTGAGATTAAAAATACTTGGTTAGTATTTTCCACTATATACTTCGTAATCTATTTGGTTATATATTTAAATGCACAAACATAGTAAATACTGTTATCTTTATAGTTGGCTTAATTCATAAAACTTAGATGTTTTGGTGAAATATTTGATATTTTTATTACGGGAAAATCTCTGATATGTGTTGCAAGAGGATATACTTGTGAGTTGTTTGTGCAATTGTGGAGGGAACTTGGTCTAGACCTTGGTTATCAGTGGAACTGTGGTATGAATCCTACAAACTGTGTGCTACGATTTTGGAATGTTGATGATCATGAAGGTATATTTAAGACTCATCTTATCTTATCAATAATTTATATAGCTACTTCATATAATAAAAACAATAATATTTTATGTCGTCAATGTCTAATCTCACATAATGGTGCTTCAAGAATTACATTCAATCAAAGTTACCCAGAGATTAACATGGATCGCATCACGTAAGAACGTTTATATTTTCATTATCCCTTAACTGTTTATTGTATTTTTTAAAATTTTAGTTTTCGTTATTTATTTTTTTTCCTACTGTTTCAGAACTTAATTCCTTGAACGGATGCAGCCACCTAAGATAGGTAAAGTTGTTGATGAGAACTGAAGATGCAACACCAGACCCCTATCTATCGTTTTGTTTAAAATCTTTTCTATTATGTTTAAAAGTTGTACTATTAAGACTTTGTTTATGTTTTTATTGACTTTCTTATGCATTATTTTTGTTAACATTAACTTTTATTATGCTTCCTTTTATTTAATGCTTACTAAATAACTATATAACCGTAAACTTAGATCAAATTATAACTGCTTTTAGATTGACCAATTATTAGGTTATTTTGATTTAAATTATGTTGATATTTTGTTGATTTTAACAAAATGTATTTGGATTGCAAATTTTGATTACAATGTAAACTAAAATATGAGTTAGATATCTATACTTTTTAAACAAAGAAAAACCAAAACCCAAACCTTAGAGTTTATTAGAAGATTTGTCCAAAGAAATATGTCGTTAAAATCAACATCATTAGAGAACCTTCTAAGTTGAAAAAATAAATTATTTCAACTCTTATCTCTTAATCAAGCATCCCTTTAATTTGTGTTCCAATTTCCACAATAATAGAGTAGAAAACTAAATTAGAATATACATTCTGTATGTTGTGCCATAATAGAATTAAATTATAGATTCTTTTGTTAGCAATATATTTGCATATATATTGTTTCCTAATTTGTAATCACTTCCATTATAAAAAATATGAAAAATATTTATTACTTATTTCTCTCCATAATTATTAAATTTTATGGAAATTTTGTTATTAAATGTCTCAAACATTATAGGATCATGTGATTGTTACTAATTTATCCACGCAGTTAAGACAATTGGTATTTATATAACAACTCTAATTAATAATAACGAAAAAATATTTCTATTATTTCTCTAAAATGTAAGACTCGCCAAATTTTTAATTTTATTAATAATTGAGTTATTCAAAATATATTACAGAATATTCAAGATTACGAAATGACTTGAAACATCATGACTATTATTACTTTTTTAAAAGTTGCATCTAACATGCCTCTACGATGTATTTCTCTCTCTTATATATATATATCGGTATCATTAGCATCTCATAAAACGAATACAAAAAATAACTAAGAAATTTCAGCGAAAAGATGGAATCGTTTCATCCTCTTACACTGTTGAAACCGTCTATTACAGGATGGTGTATTCGTGTGAGAGTTGTGAGGACATTCTTAGTTCCGCTGGTTCCATCTTCAAAGGTTATGGGTTTGCTTCTCGTCGACGAACATGTAAGTATTGACTGTTTTGTAATGATAATTTTAGGTTTGCATGTTTTAGAGTTTTGATTAGTATGTTTGATCCGTAGGGTATGACTATTGAAGCTACTGTTGGATACAAGATGTCAGATCACTAAAAAGATTTTATTAATAAAAGAGAATGGGCAACGATAACAAGGTTTGGAGTTGATGAGAACTCGGGTCCTGTCAGGCCAACAACTCATACCTTCAAAATTGAATTTTCTGTTGACACTGTCGTCAGATTAACAAGTCTGGTACCCACTATTCCTCACTATCTTCTACCATCCTTCTTTTCGATTATCGATGATGAAATCGATAAATCTGTTTTAGTCGGTGAGATTTTTATGAATTTGTTGTGTTCATTATTTTATATCATGCATCTTAGTGTTCATTAGTTTTGTCATTTTCAATATCAATTGTATATATTTGACTCTGATTTATTTTAATTAATTTTTGTAATTTTTGGAGACTTGGTGGGAGCGATCTATGATGTTGGAGAATTGATAAACACAATACCTAAGCAAAACCACGTCGTTGATTTGACGCTAACTTTCAAAATAAGTGACAATGAGTAAGTTTCCTTCTTTGAGAGTTTAATTTGAATTACCTAAATTAAACTGTTCTAATACTATTTTTGATTATCTGTTTAGAAATCGTGTTTTGGAATGTCTAGCTACTAAGAAGGAAGCTCTTGACTTTGATCATAATTATCGTCGATATGATGGTGGAGTTATTGTCGGTGTTCTTGGGTGGTGGAAGATTGACCGTTATTTTGATGGTC
Source organism: Arabidopsis thaliana (assembly GCF_000001735.4). Lineage (NCBI taxonomy): Eukaryota > Viridiplantae > Streptophyta > Magnoliopsida > Brassicales > Brassicaceae > Arabidopsis > Arabidopsis thaliana. The sequence continues at coordinate 14,603,347 of NC_003070.9, read as the reverse complement.
CAAAGAACGTACGTGTTAGCACCGAAGGCCCGATATCAACCGTCTTTCCGGATCCTGATATTCCTGAGTCTAATGAGATTCATGAGATGTAAGTTTTGTAAGTTTTATGGTCAAAATGTGTCACAATCCAATGCATTTGACTAATTATAAGAGTTAAAGATGGATTAGGAGTTATTAGACAACACTTATACCAATTTTCTCCCAAAAGGGGCTAAAACCAACAAAAAATTGCATAGAAGCAGTCAATATATATGTTAGTGTTTCTATGATCAAAATATGTCCCAATCCAATGCATTTGACTAATTGTAAGAGTTAAAGATGGATTAGGAGTGTTTAGACAACACTTATACCCATTTTCTCCCAAAAGAGGCTAAAACGAACAAAAAATTGCTTAGAAACAGTAAATAGCTTTGTTATTGTTTCTATGGTTAAAATGTGTCACAATCCAAAGCCTTTGACTAATTATAAGAGTTAGAGATGAATTAGGAGTATTTAGACAACACTTATACCCATTTTCTCCTAAAAGAGGTTTTAGAAGCAAGAGCTGCCAAGGCGTCTGCCGAGGTGTTTTCTCCTCTGGGGATCCTGGTTAGTTCAAACGATTCGAACTGGCTGGTGACGAGTTGGGAGTCGCTATGGGCGTGTATTTCGCGGATCCCCATTTCTTGAGCTAGCTTAATGCCAGAATTGAGGGCTTCGTACTCAGACTTATTGTTTGATGCGTTGAATCCAAGTCGGAACGATTGTTCGATGACTTCCCCGGTGGGGGAGGTGAGTTGTATTCCGAATCCGGATCCTTGTGGATTGGAGGAGCCGTTGACGTGGAGGAGCTATTTTTTATTAGAGTTGGTTCCATCCAGGTCCGGTAACGGGACTTCCCTGGTGGGGGAGGAGCCGTTGACGTGGGGAGGTGAGTCATAGAAGAGTACGTCAACTGAGCTTCCCGTGTCGATCATTATACGGGAGAGTTCGTAGTTGGCTACGTCGATTCGGATAACGAGAGCATCATCGTGAGGTTTATCGAGGTCAGTGGTTTCACTTTCCCAAAATGTGATCTGGTGATCAGGTGCCATCATCGGGCTTTTGCCTTTTGTGTATGAATTGGCCTTCCTCTGATGAGTTTTGATCGAATTGATTGAGTCTATGCAGAGCTGAGATCCTCCCATGATGAAATCGATGCGTTTCGGGGAGAGGTGCTCGGTTGCGTTTCTGCAGAATTTCGGGAGGCGTAATGGGAACCTCGTGTTTTTCTTTTGCGTGGCGGGAGGAGGTGTAGTGACTGACCTTTTTGTCCTGCCTTCCAGTTCGAGTTCTGCAAAGGCTAGGTCTATGCGTTCTTTCCTAGCAGGTGGAGGAGAGTCACCTCCTTCCAGTGTTCGGTCCCGTTTCTTTAGTTTGGGAGTTTGCTCCTCCTCCTGCTCATCGGGAGGAGGGGTTTTAGCTTTGGGGTTTGAACCTTTTTTAGTTTTGACCCCGGCTGCGATTAATTTTGTAACGGCGCGATATTCCTAGGTGAAATATCCTCTCTTTTTGTGGTACTTGCAATATTTTTCGAGGTCAAGTTCTGGACTCACGTCCTCGACTGCCTCTTCTATTGCGAATAGGGTATGCTGCCCTTGTGTTTGGTTTTCCTTTTTGAAGGGTATTTTAGTTGCAAGGGAAGCGTTTTGTGCTTTAGATTCTTTGAATCTTTGGGCCAAAACGGTGTGCTCCCCTTCGGCTTTGGCAAAGTGAAGACCTTTGTGAAAGGCATCCTAAAGAAACCGGGTGCCTAACGGTGAGTTCCTCACAGAACCTAGAGGAAAACCACAAGCCGTTGCGAAGGGCGGTTATGGCTACCTCCTCGTTTAGGTTCGCAATCTTTGATTTGATTGCTTTGAATTTTTCGATGTAAGATCGCAGGGATTCGTTCTGAATTTGGGTGAGACCCCAGAGGTCGGCTTCAGACGTCCTGTTTACGATGAGTACCGAGTACTGTATCAATAGAGTTCCCTTCGAGACTAGCAAACCATTCGAGGGCGTCACGTACGAGGTTCTCTGTGGGAGCGGTAGCCTTGGGAAGGTAGGCGATGTACGTGTCTCATTCCCTGTTGTTGGGTTTTCGACGAGAGTGTGCACGGGTGCCTGTAAAAAGGCGACCTGCCGGTTGAGAGGAGGTGAGACCTCTATCGAGACGAAGTCTAGACGAGTCCTTGGAGTGGGATCTGTCGGGGAGACGGTATCTGTCAGATCTATGGGGATCTGGGCAGGAATCCCAGTTTCGCGGGGAGGAATTTCCTTACCATTTCTGCGAGGTTGCGATGCGCAATTTCTTGGTTTTTGCTTATGTTGATTAGGTTCAGGATCATTGCGCGGAGCTCCGCCAGTTCGTTGGCAGGTCTCGGAGGGAGCTGATTAGACGGGTTAGCCCGGTTATCTCCGTTAGGAGGCTGTATCGTGACGTTTTGTTCCCCGTCCCTTGTTTGCAAGGGGGGGAGGATTTGGTCAGATCCAGAAGAATTCGAGTTTTGGGAGATGTTCTCCGCATCAATGTCATGGATAGCATCAACCTGGATTCCGAAAGAGAGATCCGTTGGGAGGTGCCCGTCCGAGACGTTATCGTTTAAGACTTGAACTGGTACGCCAGATCTTGTTGAATCGGATAAATTGGGATCCATGATCGTTGGTCACAATTGATGTGTTAGTTTTGGTGTTGTAATGATCTATTTCCGTCCCCACAGACAGTGCCAAATGTGGGTTCTGAAATCCACAGTAGAGATTTGTAACTGAGATTATGAGAAAGGAGGGCTAGATCTTCACATGAACTTTGAGAGTTATATTGCTAAGAACGAAGAGACTTTTGTATTGATGATAGTAAAGCTTTTACAATGTGGAATGAGATTACAAGTGTAAAAGTGTAAGTGTGAATGTAAAGCTGCATTGAATGTGTCTTCCAAGTCGTCCTTGCTTCCTTATATAGGTCTACACACGTGGTAGCTCCGTCCAGGATCTGCGGAGATTCTCCTGGATATTTGGCAGGTCAGTTCCGAGATATCAGGTCCGCTCCGCGAATATCTCCCCGTTAGTTCCTAGGTTGTTACTCGCTTATCTCCCTTCATCAGGTGACCGGGCTTATCAGGCTCAAGTACCCATTTGCGTACGTGGGCACATCAGTTGCGCAGGTCCTCTACTTGGTGGGCTTAGTGGGCTGGCCTGGTATTTTCGCAGGTGGATTCCTTGAGGGAAATCCAGCTCCAACACATTCCTTGGTCCAAACTCTACTTATCCCGTGATCATTAATGTTGAGTTAAATGATGATGAAGTGAACCTGCTATTATCTGAACTTAGAAAGTATAGGAGAGCAATTGGTTATTCATTATTTGACATTAAGGGAATTTCACCTAGTTTATGCAATCATAGGATCCACCTTGAAAACGAATCCTATTCTAGTATTGAACCACTTGATGCTTGTGTCATTTACCCTATCACCTGGTTAAACCCTAACTTGAAATAAGTAGTGAAAAAATAAATTGAAACTGCTTGATGCTGGTGTCATTTACCCTATCTCTAATAGTACTTAGGCTTCTCCAGTGCATAGCGTCCCTAAAAAGGGCGGAATGACTGTTGTTAAAAATGAAAAAGATGAATTGATCTCTACTAGAACTATAATTGGGCATAGAATGTATATTGATTATAGAAAGCTAAATGCTGCATCTAGGAAAGATCATTTTTCTTTACCATTCATTGATCAAATGCTAGAACGCTTAGCTAATCACTCATACTATTGCTTTTTTGATGGATATAGTGGTTTCTTTCAAATACCAATTCACCCTAATGATCAAGAGAAAACCACTTTCACATGTCCTTATGGAACTTTTGCTTATTAGAGAATTTTATTTGGTTTATGCAATGTCCCTGCAACATTTCAGAGGTGTATGACCTCTATATTTTTAGATTTAATCGAGGAGATGGTGGAAGTCTTCATGGACGATTTTTTGGTCTATGGCCCCTCTTTCTCCTCATGTTAGTTGAATCTTGGCAGGGTATTGACCAGGTGCGAAGAGACTAATCTTGTTCTTAATTGGGAAAAGTGTCATTTCATGTGAAGGATGGCATAGTGTTGGGTAACAAGATATCAGAGAAGGGTAAAGAGGTTGACAAGGGAAAAATCGAAGTGATGATGTATTCCAGCCACCAAAAATTGTCAAAGACATCAAAAGTTTCCTTGGTCATGCTGGATTCTACAGAAGATTTATTAAGGACTTCTCCAAGATAGCCAGGCCGTTAACTAGACTATTGTCAAGGAGACCTAGTTCAAATTCGATGAGGACATGCCTCAAATCCTTTCACACCGTCAAGAAAGCTTTGGTATCTGCTCCTGTTGTTCGAGCTCCTAATTGAGACTATCCGTTCAAGATTATGTGTGATACGTCAGATTATGCCGTAGGAGCTGTTCTAGGCCAGAAAATAGTCAAGAAGGTTCACGTCAAATATTACGCCAGCCGACGTTGGATAAAACTCAAGGAAGATATGCAACAACTGAAAAGGAGCTTCTAGCTGTTGTATTCGCATTTGAGAAGTTCAGAAGCTATTTGGTTGGATCCAAGGTCACTGTCTATACAGACCATGCAGCTTTGAGCACTACAAGAAAACAGACAAACGACGACTACGAAAGGCGACTAACAATGTAGTCGTCCTTTTTTGCGACTAACTTACGATTGCTGGACGACGACTTTACGACAACAGTACAATTAGTCGTTACATAGTCGTATTTTAGCGACTACAATATTTAGTCGGTGCATAGTCGTCCAATTACGACTATCGGACGACAACATTACTGAGAACAATATGTAGTCGTAAAGTAGTCGTAGTTTGACGACTACATATCCGACTACAGACAATAGTCGTACATTCGGCGACGATAATACGACTATTTTGCCTTTGTCGTAACATAGTCGCATAATTGTCGTATAATATGGTTGGAAAACGTTTTTCGCGTTGCTGAGTAGGTACACCTAATTTCTGAGCGTCTACAATGTTTAGTCGTATAATAGTCATAAGAAATCCTCTATATAATCCACGGCAGTCTTCATTCTCATTCACCACCAAATCAAAACAACAATCAAAAGAAAAAAAAACGATTTCGAAAGAAAAAATATAAGTTTAGTTTATGCTATAATGGCGGGAAACTTCAATTATGGCGGTGGTGGCGGTTTCTATCGATATTGGATGTACAAGAGATTTGATGAAGTAACGGGAAATTTGTCAGCCGAATATGTCGCAGGAGTGGAGGAGTTCATGACATTCGCTAATAGTCAGCCTATAGTACAGAGTAGTCGAGGTAAATTTCATTGTCCTTGTAGTGTATGCAAGAATGAGAAACACATCATCTCGGGTAGAAGAGTTAGTAGTCATTTGTTTAGTCAAGGATTTATGCCTGATTATTATGTTTGGTATAAGCATGGAGAAGAATTGAATATGGATATAGGAACTAGTTACACGGATATGACGTATTTTAGTTCTAATCCTGAAGAAGTGGGTAATGTTGTAGAAAATCCATATGTGGATATGGTGAACGACGCATTTTATTTTAACGTGGGGTTGATGATAATTATCATCAGGATAATTATCATCAGGATAGTAGTTATCAGAGTATGGAAGAACCGGTCCGTAACCATTCAAAAAAATTCTACGACATGTTAGAAGGTGCAAATAATCCATTGTACGATGGTTGTCGTGAAGGCCAGTCGCAATTATCCTTAGCATCTCGACTCATGCAGAACAAGACGGATTATAATATGAGTGAAAAGTTGGTGGATTCTGTTTGCGAAATGTTTACAGATTTTTTACCAGAAGGAAACCAGGCTACCAGTTCACATTACCAAACCGAAAAGTTGATGCGCAATTTAGGACTTTCATATCATACGATTGATGTTTGCTCGAACAATTGTATGCTTTTCTGGAAAGAAGACGAAAAAGAAGATCATTGTCGATTTTGTGGCGCACAAAGATGGAAGCCTAAAGATGACCGTCGAATAACCAAAGTACCATATAGTCGTATGTGGTATCTACCTATTGGGAACCGGTTAAAAAGAATGTATCAGAGCCACAAGACAGCTGCAACAATGCGATGGCATGCTGAGCACCAATCAAAGGAGGGAGAAATGAATCAATCCTTCAGATGCGGCAGAGTGGAGATATTTCCAAGAGTTACATCCCCGGTTTGCGGAAGAACCTCGTAATGTTTATCTCGGGTTATGTACTGATGGGTTCAATCCGTTTGGCATGTCTCGTAATCATTCGTTATGGCCTGTGATTCTCACTCCATATAATTTACCCCCTGGTATGTGCATGAATACAGAGTACTTATTTCTAACAATTTTGAATTCTGGGCCAAATCATCCTCGAGCTAGTCTTGATGTCTTCCTCCAACCTCTTATTGAGGAGCTACAAGAGTTGTGGTCTACTGGAGTCGATGCATACGATGTATCATTGAGTCAGAATTTTAATCTAAAAGTAGTGCTACTGTGGACGATAAGCGATTTTCCGGCGTATAGCATGTTATCAAGATGGACTACTCATGGTAAATTGTCTTGTCCAATTTGTATGGAAAGTACAAAGTCTTTTTATCTACCCAATGGACGGAAGACATGCTGGTTTAATTGTCATCGTAGATTTCTTCCTCATGGTCATCCATTCCGTAGGAACAAGAAAGACTTTCTGAAGGGAAGAGACGCTTCTATCGAGTATCCACCCGAGTCTTTGACAGGGGAGCAAGTTTATTACGAGCGGTTGGCTAGTGTAATTCTAGCAAAAACGAAGGACGTTGGTGGGAACGATCATGAAAAGAAGATGCCAGGCTATGGAAAGGAACATAATTGGCACAAGGAAAGCATCTTGTGGGAGTTGTCTTACTGGAAGGACCTCAATCTTCGACATAATATTGATGTGATGCATACAGAGAAGAATTTTCTTGACAACATCATGAACAATCTCATGAGTGTTAAGGGTAAATCAAAAGATAATATCATGTCAAGATTGGATATTGAAATTTTTTGTTCTCGGTCAGACTTACATATTGATAGTCAGGGTAAAGCTCCATTTCCAGCGTATGCATTAACCGAAGAAGCCAAAAAGAGTTTATTATCATGTGTGAAACATGAGGTTAAATTCCTAGATGGTTATTCTTCAGATTTGGCTACTTGTGTAGACATGGAGAATGGAAAGTTTTTCAGGCATGAAGAGTCCAACTTGCATTATCAAGTACAATATATGTTTTTTAATTTGCCACACTTTTTTAAACCTCTGATTTAACTTTAACATATATATATATATATATATATATATATATATATATATTTTAGGGATTGGAGCATTTTTCCGGGACTTATGTTCGAGAACTTTACAGAAAAGTCGGGTTCAAATTCTCAAACAGAACATAGTTTTAATAATCTGTAACTTGGAAAAGATCTTTCCACCATCATTTTTTGATGTTATGGAACACCTACCTATCCATCTCCCATACGAAGCTGAATTGGGTGGCCCTGTCCAAAATCGGTGGATGTACCCATTTGAGAGGTTTTTCAAAAAGTTGAAAGGAAAAACAAAGAACAAAAGATATGCGGCAGGATCAATTGTTGAGTCATATATCAATGACGAGATTGCATATTTTTCAGAGCACTACTTTGCCGATCATATACAAACAAAATCAAGGTAAATATAACTATTTATTTTACGATTCGCAATCTATACTTCAGAATTGAAATCAATTACATGAATCAGATTAACAAGATTCGATGAAGGAGAAGTTCCTGTATATCATGTCCCTGGAGTACCTAACATATTTATGCACGTCGACCGTCCAAGTGGTGAAATGCACGTAGAATGGCTTACAGAGAAAGACTACCAAAGCGCACATGCATATGTTTTAAGAAATTGTGACTATTTTCAACCACTTGAGAGGTATTTTAAATCACTTCTTAATTTAAAATTTTCATTATGATAACTTTGATTTATTTATCTTCGGTTGTAAATATAGTATGTTCGAGGATTTTCTTTCTTTGAAATATCCAACTTTGTCCGAAAAAGAACATTACGCGAAAAGAGCTGAAGAATATTATCAATGAGTTAAAGAATATGTAAGTCTACATCATTTTAGTAATTTTTAAAAGTGATCATTTAAATTATGTTGATATTGATATTGTTTATTTATTATGTAGGTAACATTTTGGAACCCTACTTCTCTATTTCCTATTTGGGTTCAAGAGATTGTGCATGGGCCTTTGAACAAGGTTAAAACTTGGCCAATGTATTTCACACGAGGATATTTGTTTCATACGAAAAATCATGGAGCTGGACGAAAAACATGTAACTATGGGGTATGTGTTAAAGGAGAAAATTACGCGGATTCATCTGATGAAGCGGATTTCTACGGTACCTTAACTGATATCATAGAACTCGAGTATGAGGGGATCGTCAATTTGAAAATCACACTTTTTAAGTGTAAGTGGTATGACCCAAAGGTTGGTAGAGGCACTCGGCGAAGCCATGGTGGTGTTGTAGACGTTCTATCATCTAGGAAATACAATAAATACGAGCCATTTATTCTAGGTATGTAATTAAGAATACATAAGGTTCTCTATAAATTATTAAATAATTTTGTATATTTATTAATGTATAATTTGTGTATTCAGCATCGCACGCAGATCAAGTTTGTTATATTCCGTATCCATATACAAAGAAACCAAAAAGCATTTGGCTAAATGTTTTAAAAGTTAATCCTCGGGGAAACATTTCTGGAGAATATGAAAACAATGATCCGACTCTTTTGCAAACAGAAAATGATGAAGCTGTGTTGCTGACTACAATTGAAGATCTGGTACTACACAATCCGGTAGAAAGCTTAAACCCAATCATACTCGATTACGATGTCGGAGATGCTGAACCAGAGGATGAATTTTGATGTAATTTATCGTCTTCAGACGATGATGAAATCGAAGATGATGAAGAGTTCTAAATGTGTGCTTATATGTATATTAACTTTTTTATTTACTTGAAATTTTTTGTTTAAGAATCATATCATGTTTAATTATTTGAATAAATATTATAGAAATTTTATAATTATCATGAATACTTCTAAATATAATTAATTTGTTGGGCTGTCGACATCCCAAGCCCAAGCCCAATAAAATTAACGACTGAAGTACGACTAACCGACGACAGACGTCTAATGATATTGGGCTATTTAATTTCGAGCCTAAAACCAAAATAATGTGCGACTATAATACGACTAACTTGCGACAGGCTTTTTACTTGTTGGGCTTAGTAATTCCGAAGCCCAAACCCAATAAAGCTAACGACGATATTACGACTAACATGCGAGACACCATAAATTTGTTGGGCTTAGTAATTTCGAAGCCCAAACCCAATAAAAAGTAACGACTATTCAACGACTATTCGGCGACAATTGTCTTTATTGTTGGGCTTTCTTATTTCGCGGCCCAAACCCAAGAAAATTAGTGACTAAAATACGACTACATTGCGACTACGTGTATAAAGAAAACCCTAATTCGATCGATTCCCTTCTCATTTCATCCAAAGGTTAACCTCTTCGATCTATCTTCTTCAACTTCTTCTTCTTTGAACTTCTTCGATCTAATTCGATCTTCTTCTTCAAGTTCTTCTTCTTCGATCTTCTTCTGCAACTTCTTCTTCGCCTCTTCTCTTCATTAGATCTTCTTCTTCTTTGAATCATCTTCTCTTTCTTCGTCGAATCATCTTCTCTTTCTTCTTCAAATCCTCTTCTTCTTCTTTCAACCATGCCTATCGCCGGTCGTGGAGGTTCACGAAAGAGGAAGACGACCCCCAACGTTACACAGAGAGCCGGAGGGTCCACACCGGTTGGAAGACCAGCGTCGCTGCCTAAGCAACACGACTTCACTCCGGCGGCGGTGCCTCAAGCTCCTCTGACGCATCCGCCTCAAGCTCCTCTGACGCATACGCCTCAAGCCGCTGGAGCCTCAACGTTAGCTCCCCACTACCGCAACTATCCGCCGCCGCATCAACTATTCCAGAGCTCCACCACTCAGCGTGTTGATCCGCCGCCGCTGCGATCTGAAGAGGCGCAGTTTAATCCACCGCCAGAAGATCCTCTAAACCAAGAGCCTCCGGAGTCTCCAAATCCCAACTCTCAGGGACACAGCCATCCATCTTCTCAGGGCAACAACTTTCAAGAGGGAGCTCCTCAATCATTGTCGGAGCTACAAGAAGACTCGGCGAGGGCTCTCTCCGACATACTTATGGTTCCCGGGAGGGAAATGTGGACCACCGTACTGTCTCCTATTCCCAAGCCGAAGACTGAATGGTATGTGCTCTTCCTCAACTTATTAGCTTGTTTTAGATTCTGTATAAGCTTGTGTTAGGTTGCAACAATGATTAGCTTGTGTTAGGTTGAGATCCTCTAGCTTGTTGTCTTGAGTTGCTTGTCTTAGGTTGCAGCAATAATTAGCTTGTGTTAGGTTGTGTCTTGATTAGCTTGTTGTCTTGATCTGCTTGTGTTAGATTGTGGTGGATTGTGTCTTGATTAGCTTGTTGTCTTGATGAGCTTGTGTTAGATTTTGATCGATTGCTATTGTGTGAACATAAAGCTCATGTCTTGATGAGCTTGTGTTCTGTTGTGGTGGCTTACTCTCTTGTGTTCTGTTGTGGTGGCTTGCTATCCTGTGTTAGATTGTGGTGGATTGCTCTTGTGTCCGCTTTGTTAATTTGTTGTGAACATATATTGTGTCTTGATCTGCTTGTATTAGATTGTTTCATTGGATTGTGTCTTGATTAGCTTCTGTAATACTACTGTCTTGATGAGCTTGTGTTAGATTGTGGTCGCTTGCTATCTTGTGTGAACATTGTGGTCATGTCTTGATGAGCTTGTGTTCTGTTGTGGTGGCTTACTCTCTTGTGTTCTGTTGTGGCGGTTTGTTCTGTTGTGGTGGCTTGCTATCTTGTGTTCTGTTGTGGTGGCTTGCTATCTTGTGTTCTGTTGTGGTGGCTTACTCTCTTGTGTTCTGTTGTGGCGGTTTGTTCTGTTGTGGTGGCTTGCTTACTTGTGTTCTGTTGTGGTCGCTTGCTATATCTTCTGTGAACATAGTGGTCATGTCTAGCATACTTGTGTTCTGTTGTGGTGGCTTGCTCTCTTGTGTTCTGTTGTGGTGACTTGCTATTCTTTATGTTGAGTAGTTTCACTAATGTAACATGTTTTTATCTTTCATTGTTTCATGTGTTTGGAGGTTTACTCGCGACAGGGGATCAAAGTTGGTTAGAAAGATCACTCGGATTTTTACACAAATGCTCCCTACTATAACTGGTCATGTGTACCAGTGAATAAAAGAGAGAGGTTATTTCTTGAGTTTGCGGTAAGCTGTCATGCATTTCTCTTACTTTCTTAACTTTCCAGCTTAATCTTTTAAATTTCACTAACTCAAGCTACAATTTTTTGTAGAAAACTCACAGTTGGGATCCCTTAATAACAGAGACTGTGCAGTATTACTTCAATGAGGTTTGTAAACGGCGCTTGAAAGACATGGTTAGCACCGCAAGGAGAACTAGGGTGCAGCTGTTATGTGCGCTTACTGGGACACCGAACCAGCACAAAAACGGAGTCGGACCTATTCCAAAGCTTGTCTCTCTGACCGTAACGGTCTCGGTCCTCACATCCACTTCTCTGGGCCAAAGTCTTTTCAGGAAATCCAAGACGAATTAGTAAGTTTTTCTGTTACCTCTTTCAGTTACCTCACATGTAAGTTTTTGAGTATTTGAGCTGTGTTGGTTTCAGTGCAGGAGGAGAAATTGGGAAGAACAGTCACTCTTGGTGAGGTGTTTGTAGAGACTCATACTAAGTCGGATGGTACGTATGTTGATCGGAAGGCGGAGATGATTGCTCAAACTTATGAGCAGAATGTGAGAGATAGATTGTCACAGCTAGAGGCGGAAGCTTCTGCTGACAAATGAGGAGTTGACAACCATCTTTCTCCAGGTAAAATGTTGCAATCTAAACCTCTTGACTTTGAGTTTTTGGTTATTCATTCACTAATCTCTTCTTTATTTCTTTTCAGTCCACCGAAAGGGATTCCAGAGGCAATCCTTATGGACTTGGCAGTCTCAAAGACACATTAGGCTGTGCCAACTGCAATCTCCCTGGACAATCATCATCTTCCTTCCTAGATTTAGAAGAATGGCTGAAGAAATCGCAACGCAAGATTGAGGAGCAGGCAGCCTACAATGAGAAGCGTGATTCTGAGATTGTTGCGCGTGAAGCTTAGACTGCCCGAATCTTTGGAATTCCTTGACTTGTCGTTAGTGGAGAAGTATCTCCGACAAACAGATCCGCAATTCCTTGACTTCATGGCCTCTCAATCTTCGACAACCACAGAGCCTCTACCAGCTACTCCACATAATGATCAATAGGTTTAGATTTCAGTCCCTTTTCACTTGAACTTTGAACAATAATGTTTGTGTGTGTGTTTAGTACTTTGAACCTTAAGTGTAAGTTGTGTTTTATGTATTTGATAGGATTTTCAATAAAAATGTGTTTTTGTTATACTTTATAGCATTTAGAACAACAAACAAACCGAATTCTCAGAATCGATGACCAACCAACAAAGAAATCAAGATATGACCAAATTCTTATTTGGACACAAAATGTCGTCGTCAAATTGTCGTCCAATAGTCGTCGTATAGTCGTATCATAGTCGTAAAATAGTCACCAATATTAACGACTATCGTCTGACAATATAAGAGAGTCGTTAGGTAGTCGTAAAGGCGTCGTACATTAGTCGTATATTATTTAGCGACTAAGATACGACAACCAGAATAGTGCCCAGAGTTTAATACAATTGATCGTAAACTAGTCGCAAAGTAGTCGTCAATGGAAGTACGACTAGTTTACGACTACACGAATAATCCCCCATAAACAGGTTAATTAATCGTATCGTAGTCGCCAAATGTTACGACCAATCGACGACTATTTCATGCCGATTGTTACGTAGTCGTAAGTTAGTCGTAACTTTACGACTAACATACGACTATGTTGCTTAGCGACTATATATATACGACTACTCTGATTAGTCGTCTATTAGTCGTATTATTTCTGTTTACGACTATGAAACGACTAGTGTTGTAGTCGGTAAACGCCTGTTTTCTTGTAGTGGAGGCATATGTATTCTAAGAAGGATACTAAACCAAGACTATTGAGATGGATACTTCTGTTGTAGAAGTTTGACATGGAAACAGAAGACAAGAAAGCATTGAAAATGGTGCAGCTGACCATCTGTCAAGGATGAGAATTGAAGAACCTATTCAGATAGACGACTCAATGCCAGAAGAGCAACTAATGGTTGTAGAATTTTTCGGTGGGAGCTACAGCGGGAAAGAGTTCCACCAACTGAACGCTGTTGAGGGAAGATCTCCATGGTATGCTGATGACGTCAATTATTTGGCATGCAGAGTAGAGCCTCCCAACTTCACCAGTTATGAAAGGAAGAAGTTTTTCAGGGACATACACCATTAATACTGGGATGAGCCTTATCTTTACACTCTCTGTAAAGATAAGATCTATAGGAGATGTGTCTCGGAAGATGAAGTAGAAGGTATCCTGCTGCATTACCATGGCTCCGCATATGGTGGTCACTTCGCGACATTCAAGACAGTGTTAAAGATTCTGCAAGCAGGTTTTTGGTGGCTAACAATGTTTAAGGACGCTCAGGAGTTTGTTTTAAAATGTGATTCATGTCAGAGAAAGGGCAACATCAGTAGAAGAAATGAGATGCCTCAGAACCCAATCTTGAAAGTTGAGATCTTTCATGTATGGGGAATCAATTTTATGGGTTCATTCCCATCTTCATACGGTAACAAGTATATACTGGTCGTTGTAGATTATATATCAAAGTGGGTCGAAGCTATTGCCAGTCCTACCAACAATGCAAAAGTTGCGCTAAAGCTGTTCAAGACCATAATCTTCCCGAGATTTGGAGTTCCCAGGGTAGTGATAAGTGATGGTGGAAAGCATTTCATCAACAAGGTTTTTGAAAACCTTCTGAAGAAGCATGGAGTAAAGCACAAGGTCGCCACTCCTTATCATCCACAGACACGCGGGCAAGTTGAGATTTCCAATAGGGAGATAAAAGCAATTTTGGAAAAGACTGTTGTGATTACAAGGAAAGACTAGTCTGCAAAGCTCGATAACGCACTGTCGGCTTATTGGACAGCTTTCAAGACCCCCATTAGTACAACTCCTTTCAATCTTCTCTATGGAAAATCATGTCACCTACCTGTTGAACTCGAGTACAAAGCTATGTGGGCGGTAAAACTCCTCAACATTGACATAAAAACCGCTGAGGAGAAGCGGTTGATCCAACTCAGTGACCTTGATGAGATCTCTTTAGAAGCTTATGAGAGCTCTAAAATCTACAAGGAGAGAACTAAGCTTTTCCATGACAAGAAGATCATCACTTCGGATTTCCAGGTTGGTGATAAGGTGTTTTTTTTATCTCTCGCTTGAAACTCTTTCCAGGAAAGCTTAAGTCTAGATAGTCCGGTCCCTTCTGTATCACTGAAGTTCGTCCTTATGGAGCGGTCACTCTAGCTGGTACGAGTAGAGATTTCACAGTAAATGGTCAAAGACTCAAGAAATACTTAGCAGATCAAATCCTTCCAGAGGTGACGTCGGTTCATCTCCAGGAACTTCTTGATGATCAAAAGAATAAGGGAGTCAAGCTAATGACTTAAAACAAGCTTACTTGGGAGGAAGTCCCATGCCTTTACTAGTGTTTTACTAGTGTTTTCAGAGATAGCTGCCAATATTTAAGTGCAATGGATCCAATCTCAGTGTTTCACTCGACCACATGCTGTGGAGATCGAGTTTCTCTGTGAAATCGAGTATAAACAAGGTTTCATTTGTCACTCGATCTCATTGGTCACGTGCTGATGAGGATCTTTAGTCGAGTGAATTTGATGATTCAGATCCTTTATATTCAACCATATACTCGACTAACAGAGACTTACAGAGGATTTCAGGTTTTCCCAGTCAACAGGGAACTAAGCTTAAAGACAAAACAACAGGGCATGGACCACACGCGTTTTCTTCCTGAAGATAAGATGTAGAGAGAATCATAGAATAGATCTCCAACACACCTTCTGAATTCGCCCTCACTCTATCCAAAAGTAAAGTCTACTCGACCCATCTCTCTTCATCTCTCCACCGACACTCCAATTTCTCTCCTTCACCACAAATCGCCATCTCTCACTCGTCCAAAGAATTACTCGTTTTGACACCATTTCACTCGATTTCGTCGCCATACTCGACCACTTCACTCTACCTTTCACACGACCCTACACTCGAAGGCCAAGAAGAAGCTGTCACCGTCACTTTGTTCTCGCCACAACACTCGACCGCGAAGAGCAAAGACACTTGAGCACAACTCGCCGTACTCGACCACCTCTGCGCCACCGCAGTCGAGTTCCCCATCTCGTTCACCGTTAAAGCCTTAAGAACTACTCGATTACAACCACATGACTCGACCACCTCACAACCGTAACCAAGTGCACCATCTACTCGACCGTCGATTCATGGTTCCGTCCCTGCAAATTCCTGACCGTCGACTGATAGTTTACTCGACCACTTGACTTCACTGGCTGAACTCGACCTCAACAGATATACTCGACCTCCGATTTCTGTTCCACTCGATTCAAATCGTTAAAGAAGAACTCGGGAAAAGTTCAGTATACTCGAGTACTAGATTGTACTCGACCAATATAGTCCATTTCATTGTCTGTTGATAACAATTTTGGTTTCATTGTTTTCTTTGAGACTAACCTATTGACATTTGAGGAGTATATCAGGCGAACGAGTTTTGCAGTACATGATATCCTTGCTTGATTACTCTGGCCCAACTTGGATTACTAGAGGATGTGCAGCACATGTGATTTAAGTTTGGGGGAGGGCTCAGGAAGAAGTGTGTGTTGCATTGTATATACTCTTGAGTCTGCATTCATCTAAGGCATAAAAAAATAAATTGTTTTTGAAAAATGTGAGAAAATGATTTCACAAAAACAGAGTGTTCATATAGTTGCATTTAATTTAGGATCGAGTCTAGAGTGTTTCATTTAGGATTGCTGCATATGCATAGGGGATAATGATGAGATAGCCTTGTAAGCATTTTTGTTCACCGGATAAACTCAGTGCCCTCGTTGCTAGTTGTCTGTTGCATAGTCAATGAAATTTAAGTAAAACTGCACCATGCCTAGATTGCTCTATTCTACCACACTGTCATGATCTGATACCATTCCCTATCAATTTGAACTTATGGATACCCTAAAATACTTGGATTTTTTTACTCATTTTAACCACTCTTGTTAATCCAAGTAGCTGACTCTCCTTATTAGAGCAGTTAAACCCGAACTCAAACCTAAACTTTCTTTCAAGCCCTATATCACTTGTGAGTGTTTGTGAGGTCTTATTCCGATTAAGCTTGGTAGAAAGTGTTAGGTTCGTAATGACAGAGATAGTGTCTCATGTAGTTCTAGTTCGCGTTATCCGGACTAGATAGGACTAGGTGGGCGCTTATACTTTGGGTTGGAATGTGTCTAAAAGAAAAAAAAGGTGGATTCATTGATAAGAAAAGGTAAAAGACTCTAGGTGAAGTAAGCTAAAGAAGCAGAAAAATTCTAGTAAAGGTTTTGGGATTTGTAAAGAAAAGAAAGAGTTCTTGTTAGCTAATGAAGAAAGACAAAAGCCCTCGGTTTTAAAATTTTTAAACAGGAACCTTAGTTGTTAAAGAAATCCAAATCCGCTAGATGTATCAAAGTGTTGAGAAAGCTTCTCCTAGAGTTAATAGAAAAGAAAAGAATGATTAGAAAAAGGGATTAAAAGATTCATGAATGCAAAGGGTAGAGTTAAGTTCTTATATTGGGATTGGAGATGGGATTACCATTAGAGCTTCATTGGTTATACTCAGGGTAGATGGGATATTATCTCTGTGATATGTCTATAATTTGCATGTTTTACACATCCTTTTATCACCATTTTGAGTATAGTTTCACCCATCTTTCATAGCATTCATCATCATTTTTGTACATTGTGCGTCTTTAGTCGAGTATAGGACTAGTCTTGCATACATTCTGCATTCTGGAGTTGTTTCAGGTGCTTTGGAGCTATTTGTGCTCAGAAAGAGGAAAAAAACAGAACAGAAAGTCACATTTCCACCAACATACTCGATCACCAGTAGCAGAGATGGAAGCAGTCAGCTCAGTAGTCCATCCAGACACTTATACTCGATCGCAGAGGAGAGGAGGCAGTCCATTTTACAGTTCTACTCGATCGCAGAGGCGACCAAGCAGTCCTACTTTGCCAGTCCACCAGTTCTACTCGATCGTAGAGGAGAAGAACTAGTCCATCCTGACAGCTGACACACATACTCGGTCACAGAGGCCAAGAAGCAGCCAGACCATTCTGTCAACAAACCTACTCGACCACCACCTCGACCCTCTGATCAATCTGCACTCAACCAGACAACCTGAGCAACGGAAAGAGAAGAGAAGGCACATTCAAAGCCCGTTCGAAGCCCATCAGGAAGCCCACTTTGAGCCGACACTCTTGATCACGTCGTCCAAGGGTCGTTAAATGGGCTGGAAGCCCGCTTTCTTATCTTAGTATAAATAAGTGTTTAAGGGTTTCGCCGTGAGACATGCACTTTTGAGACACGAATTTTGCACTATTATTCAAAAGCCGCTTTTCATTCGTGCAACTTTGTATTTCGATTTTTCTTCTAAGTTATTTAGATTTTGCTTTCATTTGCTTGTTCATCTTTGTTTCATTCCCTTTAATATCTTAAGTATGGAATCTTCAATCGTTTCTATGTTATTGTCTTAACGCATGTTGTCAGAGTAGTGATTAGGATTTTTGAGGATGGGATAGAGTAGTTGTAGAACCCCTGTTCGAATCCGTTGGTTAAGTGTAGATTTACTGCTTATTCCTTTCTGATCAACTGGAATCCGATCCCCCAACGCTCAAAAGGCATTTAATGGAACGTTGGATCTACTAATTCCAGTGATAATCGTCTCTATCCCAAGGGCTTGGCCGTTTAGAGCGGTTATTGGCTTTAACAGTCAGTCTTATTGCCTGCTAAGTTAGAGATCGCTAATGGGAATTAGGTCAGTGTCTAGCTATGCTTGAGGATTTCTATCACGGGAATGAATTAATCTGTTGTTGAACTTGTTGTCTAGGGATAGCTTAATTGAGATTTGATAACCAACTGAATTGATCAGGGAGACCACACTATTCGATTTCCCCATCCTTAGGAATTTCTCATCCATTTGATTTCTCTGTTTACTTACCTGCTTCATTCACTTGCTATTGAATTTTAGTATTTTTCTGTTTTCAACCATTCTAGTCGATCACACCAGTCTACTAACAGTGAGACTGTGTGATAGAGTAAACTGGTCCATTTCTACATTTTTACTCTCTGTCATCCTGTTGTACTCGATCACAGGGTCCCTTCTGGCAGTCGACCCTGCGATCGAGTATATCAGTCATTTCTATGACTTTTTACTGTTTTCTGCATTAACATTAGGACTGTTAGAAAACCAACCAAATTCTGCCTGGCTTGACTTAGCAACTTCTGATCATATCTCATTTGTCTGCATCACACCCATTTGGATTGACACCTTCAGTACTACAACGACATGATAGTGCTTTAAAATTAATTGATCTGAAAAACCTATTATCAATTTGGCGCCGTTGCCAATTAGGTGTTTCTTTGCTAAATTTGAGATTTTTGGAAACGTTAAGATCAAGTTCGTTTGTTACAAGGTTACTGACTCTGTGTCTTTTTCATGTGTTTGTGTGTTTTAGGTACTCATATTCACCAACTTCCCTGGACCAGTCTCTGATTGGTCTGTTTAAGCTGTGCTGATATCAGTTGTATGCAAACACGGTCCCAAGGACATTAGAACCTCCTCTTCAACGACAACATCGACCGCATCGCTCGCTCTCTAAGAGAACAGACACATACTAATACGATGGCTCACGTTGTAGATGAGCAAGAACTGCCCAACAACATTGGCGTTGGCGACTTCCCACACAACCATAACCTGCGTAATGGCATTGTCCCTCCGCCGGTTCAAAACAACAATTTTGAGATCAAGAGCAGTCTTATTGCTATGGTTCAGGGGAACAAATTTCACGACCTGCCAATGGAAGACCCACTCGATCACCTGGACGAGTTTGAAAGGCTCTACAGCCTAACAAAAATTAATGGAGTTAGTGAAGATGGTTTCAAGCTTCGCCTGTTCCCGTTTTCACTTGAAGACAAAGCCCATCTGTGGGAGAAGACGCTACCCCAGGGATCAGTCACAACCTGGGACGACTGCAAGAAAGCCTTCCTGGCTAAATTTTTCTCCAACTTCAGAACTGCCACACTCCAGAATTAGATATCCGGATTCACACAGCAGAATGCTGAAACCTTCTTTGAAGCATGGGAGCGCTTCAAAGGCTATCAGACCAAATGCCCTCATCACGGGTTCAAAAAAGCTTCACTTCTCAGCACTCTCTACAGAGGTGTCCTTCCCAAGATCAGGATGCTTCTTGATACTGCTTCCAATGGGAACTTTCTCAACAAGGACGTTGAAGAAGGATGGGAGCTGGTAGAGAATTTGGCACAGTCGGATGGTAACTACAATGAAGATTACGATAGAAGCATCTGCACCAACTCTGATTCTGATGAGAAACACTACAGGGATATGAAAGCTATGAATGACAAGCTGGACAAGTTACTCCTAGTGCAACAGAAACACGTTCATTTTCTGGGGGATGATGAGACGTTCCAAGTTCAGGATGGGGAGACTCTATAGTCAGAAGAACTCAGTTATGTGCAAAACCAAGGAGGTTACAAAAAAGGTTTCAACAACTTCAAGCAGAACCATCCCAATCTGTCTTACAGAAGTAACAATGTTGCAAACCCACATGACCAAGTCTACCCTTCACAGCAGCATAATCAACCCAACCCCTTTGTTCCATACAACCAAGGTCAGGGGTATGTTCCAAAGCAGTAGTATCAGGGCAACTATCAGCAGCAACTTCCACAACATGGGTTTGGACAGCAGCAACAAGAACCGATTTCAACAACTCCAGATTCAGATTTGAAGAACATGCTACAGCAGATTCTCCAGGGACAAGGAGCAGGAGTAATGGATCTCGCCAAAAAGATGGCAGAAATCCACAACAAGGTGGATTGCACTTTCAACGATCTTAACATCAAACTTGAGGCACTTACCTCTAAGGTCAGATACCTGGAAGGACAAACTGCGTCGACCTCTTCTCCCAAAGTTAAAGGATTTCCAGGGAAGTTCATACAGAACCCGAAAGAATACGCCACCGCTCACGCTATCAATATCTGCCATGATCGAGAGCTGCCTACTCAACATGTCTCCAACTCAATCACTCAGGACAGTGATGTTCAGGACGGGGAGGTTTCTACTCAGATTGAAATTTCAGTTGTTGGACTCGACCATTCGGCTGGATCTCGCTTTCAAACTAAGTCCACCTTGGACGAGAAAGCAGCCATCATTGAGAGGATGGTTAAACGATTCAAGCCAGCACCGTTACCTTCACGTGCTCTCCCATGGAAATTCAGGAAAGCGTGGATAGAAAGATACAAGTCTCTTGTAGAGAAGCAGCTTGATAAGATGGAAGCGGTGATGCCTCTGATAGAAGTTCTCAACCTAATCCCGGACCCGCACAAAGATGTGAGAAATTCAATTCTGGAAAGGATTCATATGACGAATGTGATGCTAATCCTTCTAGAGCTACTGTCAAGAGGATTATTCAAGAAAAGCTGGAAGATCGTGATCTTTCACTCTACCATGTTCCATTGGGCAATTGGCTTTCAGCAGTTGTTTGTGTGACTTAGGAGCTTCAGTAAGCTTAATGCCACTTTTTGTGGCAAGGAAGCTGGAATTCACTCAGTACAGGCCTTGCGACCTTACTTTGATCTTTGCTGATAGGTTTTCAAGAAAACCCTTCGGCCTGCTAAAAGATCTACCAGTAATGATTAATGGAGTGGAAGTGCCTACGTATTTCGTTGTGCTTGATATGGAAGCAGAACCTAAGGATCCTCTAATCCTAGGATCAAAGTCAGGTCGAATTGTAAAAGCCTAAGTAGTGTTTCCTTGTTAGAAGATGCAAAGCCAAAGACTCATACGGAGTCCTGCTACACCATCAAAGCTTTGAGAAGCAGGAAGAAACTTGGTAAATGTTTTCGAGTCAAATATGACAAAATGTCATGTGGATGATTGAATATAAGACTTAGAACCGCAACCGGATCTTAAAAGCCTAGTGTTTCCTTGTTAGAAGATACAAAGCCAAAGATTCATACGAATTTTGGATACACCATCAAAGCTTGGAGAAGCAAGAAGAAACTTGATTGTGTTTTGGAGTCAAATATGACATGATGGCATGTGTATAATTGAGTATAAGAACTATAACCGAAACCGGATCTTATAAGCCTAAGTAGTGTATCCTTGTTAGCAGATACAAATTCAAAGACTCATACAGATTTTTGCTACACCATCAAAGCTTTGAGAAGCAAGAAGATGCTTTGTT
>NC_003070.9:14538721-14545721 GCF_000001735.4 Arabidopsis thaliana | reverse complement strand
TTATATTGTTGGAATCGAATATGACTAGATGTCATGTGTATGATTGAGTATAAGAACTAGAATCGCAACCGGATCTTAAAAGCCGAACTAATGTTTCCTTGTTAGAAGATACAAAGCCAAAGACTCATATGGGCTTCAACTACACCATCAAAGCTTTGAGAAGCAAGAAGAAACTTGATAGTATTTTGGATTCAAATATGACTAGATGGCATGTGTATGATTGAGTATAAGAACTGGAACTGAAATCGGATCTTAAAAGCCTATGTAGTGTTTCCATGTTAGAAGATACAAAGCGAAAGACAAATAAGAACTATGGCAACACGAGCAAAGCTTCGAGAACCAAGAATAAGCCTTTTTAGTGTTTTGGAATCAAATATGACTATATATCATGTCTATGATTGAGTATAAGAACTAGAACTGCAAATGGATCTTAAAAGCCTAAGTAGTGTTTCCTTGTTAAAAGATACAAATTTAAAGACTCATACGGACTTCAGCTACACCATCAAAACTTCTAGAAGCAAGAAGAAGCTTGATTAGTCTTTTGGAGTCAAATATGACTAGATTGCATGCGTATGATTGAGTATAAGAACTAGAACCGCAAGCGGATCTAAAAAGCCTAAGTAGTGTTTCCTTGTTTGTAGATACAAAGCCAAAGAATCATACGGACTTTGCTACAAAATCAAAGCTTTGAACAACAAGAAGAGGCTTGGTTCATGATTTGGAGTCAAATATGACTTGTGTCATCTGTATGATTGAGTATAAAAACTAGAATCGAAATGAGATCTTAAAAGCCTAATTAGTGTTTTCTTGTTAGAAGATACAACGTTAACGTCTTAATAGGACTTCGGCTACACCATCAAAGCTTTAAGAATCAAGAAGAAGCTTGTTTCGTGTTTTGGAGTCAAATATGACTTGACGTCATGTGTATGATTAAGTATAAGACATAGAACCGCAACCGGATCATGAAAGCCTAAGTAGTGTTTCCTTGTTAGAAGATAGAAAGCCAAAGACTCATACGGACTTCGGCTACACAATCAAAGCTATGAGAAGCAAGAAGAAGCTTTGTTAGATTTTTGTAGTCAAATATGACTAGATGTCATGTGTATGATTGAGTATAAGAACTAGAATCGCAACCGGATCTTAAAAGCCCAAGTAATGTTTCCTTCTTAGAAGATAGAAAGCCAAAGACTCATATGGACTTCAACTACACCATCAAAGCGTTGAGAACCAAGAAGAAGCTTGGTTAGTGTTTTGGAGTCAAATATGACTAAATGTCATGTGTATGATTGAGTATAAGAACTAGAAGCGCAACCGAATCGTAAAAGCCTAATAGTTTTTTCTTGTTAGAAGATGCAAAGCCAATGACTCATACGGACTTCTGCTACACCATCAAAGCTTTGAGAAGCACGAAGAAGCTTGGTTAGTGTTTTCGAGTCAAATATGACTAGATGTCATGTGTATGATTGAGTATAAGAACTAGAACCGCAACTGAATCGTAAAAGCATAAGTAGTGTTTCCTTGTTAGAAGATGCAAAGCCAAAGCCTCATACGGACTTCGGCTACACCATCAAAGTTTTGAGAAGCAGGAAGAAGCTTGGTTAGTTTTCTAGTCAAATATGACAAGATGTCTTGTGTATGATTGAGTATAAGACTTAGAATCGCAACATGATCTTAAAAGCCTAGTGTTTCCTTGTTAGAAGATACAAAGCCAAATATTCATACAGATTTCGGCTACGCCATCAAAGCTTGGAGAAGCAAGAAGAAACTTGTTAGTGTATTGGAGTCAAATATGACTAGATAGTATGTGTATAATTGCGTATAAGAACTAGAACCGAAACCGGATCTTAAATACCTATGTAATGTTTCCATGTTAGAAGATACAAATCGAACGACAAATAAGAACTATGGCAACACGAGCAAAGCTTCAAGAACCAAGAAGAAGCCTTTTTAGTGTTTTGGAGTAAAATATGACTAGATATCATGTTTATGATTTAGAATAAGAACTAGAACCGCAACTGGATCTTAAAAGCCTAAGTAGTGTTGACTTGTTAGAAGATACCAATTCAAAGACTCATACTGACTTCAGCTACACCATCAAAGCTTCGAGAAGCAAGAAGAAGCTTGGTTAGTGTTTTATAATCAAATATGACTAGATTGCAACTGGACCTTAAAAGCCTTAGTAGTGTTTGCTTGTTACAAGATACAAAGTCAAAGACTCGTACGGTCTTTGACTACACCATTAAAGCTTTTAGAAGCAAGAAGAAGCTTGGTTTGTGGTTTGGAGTCAAAAATGACTTGATGTCATGTGGATGATTAAGTATAAGACTTAGAACCGCAACCGAAAGCCAAAGTAGTGTTTCCTTGTTAGAAGATAGAAAGCCCAAGACTCATACGGACTTCGGCTACACCTTCAAAGCTATGAGAAGCAAAAAGAAGCTTTGTTAGATTGTTGGAGTCAAATATGACTAGATGTCATGTGTATGAATGAGTATATGATGCAGCGCATCTTAAGAGTTCATGGGCTTCTCGTCTACGTATCATGGGCTTCACGTATATGAGAATCCTTTAGAATGTTCAATTACGTTTTCTCCTTTTTCTTAGGTTATTAGGATAATACTAAATCTTCGATATGATTAGCTTTAGAGTATTCGTTGTTATCTCTTTATTCCCTAAAAGTAGCCTTCATTCATCATCGTTGTAATCACGCTTTAGATAATAAAATTCAGTTTACATTAAAGAGCTTCTTAACCCTGAGGAGAGGATCCTCATCCCTTTGTTGCTTTCTCGATCATTATCATCGAGATAAGTAAGATCCAAGCTCGAGTTTGTTGTTTCCTGGAGATCTCAAACCCCTGCTTGTTACTTTGCTTCCGCCTCTCTATCAGTTGGTATCAGATTCTAGTTTTTCTTGGCTTGAAATTTGAATCAACAATGCCTCCAAAGAACGAAAACGTTGGCGACAAGTTTCCGGACCCAACCATCAATTGGATCGAGTTTCGCGATACTCTTCTCGCCTCTCAGACTGCGTTGCAGGCTTCAATTCGTGAGCTTAGTCAAGCGTTAATCAGACATCTTGATGCAGCTAACCCGCCTCCAGCAGCAGTCGCCGTGGCTCCACGACAACAAGACGCTGTTCAGATCGTCGCAGAGCACAACCAACCTCGTGACCAGCTGCCTAATCAATTAGTGTTAGCCAATCCAAACCAACACGATTTTCTGCCGGCTAGACACCAGGAACAGATGTTTCAAGACACACGTTGGGAAACAAGGTTCAAAGTCGACATTCCAGAATTTCAAGGCTGTATCCGGGGAGATGCACTACTTGATTGGCTTGTGGCTGTAGAGGAAACATTGGATTTCAAGTGTGTACCTGCTGAGAGACGAGTATCGTTGGTGGCTACACGATTCCGTGGACATGCAGCTTCTTGGTGGCAGCAATTCAAGACGTTTAGGGCACGTACGAGTAAAGCACCTATTCGCTCTTGGGAAAAATTGAAGAAGAAACTCAGAGACACTTTTCTTCCTCACAATTACGATCGCACGATGTATAATCGCCTGCAAAATCTGAGACAAGGGTCTAGAACTGTAGACGATTACGCAGAAGAATTTTATCTTCTTGTTACAAGTAATGACATCTATGACAGTGAGGTACAATTGGTCTCACACTTCATAGGAGTACTGCGAACTCAACTCCAAAACGCGTTATCACTATTCGATCCTTCCACTGTGGCGGAGGCTCACAGACGCGCATCTTCTTTTGAGCAACAGTTTTGCTCTCAAACAAACTCTATCTTTCCACGTTCACGACCATCTGAGACTAAATCAAATTCAGCTGGTTTTGGTCATCGTAAAGATACAGAACAAAGTAGCCTTAACACCACTCGTGTCACTGCAAAAGAAGAAGATCCACAGCCCCAAATACGACGATCGACCCGCCCGAATGCCTTACGTTGCTATGCTTGTGGGGAACTTGGTCACAGACAAACAGCGTGTCCAAACCAAACAGCGTGTCCAAACCAAACAGAGGAAGCGTTTATTGAAACGCATAACACCAAGGGTGATGAAGGTCATATGTTGGTAGCACGATTTTTCGGTCTCACTCCACAGCATCGTGAAAAACATTGGCTTCGCACTAACATTTTTCGTTCTACTTGCACAATCAAAGGCCGAGTCTGCACTTTTGTTATTGATTCGGGAAGTTGCCGTAATGTAATTGCCGAGGAAGCTGTGCGAAAGCTGGGCTTACCATTTGAAGAACATCCAACACCATATGCAATGACTTGGTTGCAGGATGGCGTTTCGTTCCGCGTTTCACGTCGAGTCCTAGTTTCTTTCTCCATAGGGCAATTCTACAAGGACCGCACTTATTTCGATGTTACACCTATGAATGTCACTCACCTCATCTTGGGACGACCTTGGGAGTATGATCGAAAGATTATGCATGATGGGGCTGCGAATACATATGAATTTATCTGGGAAACTCATAAGATTGTGCTGCTTCCATCTCCAGACACACCGCTTTCTCCCAATCCGTCACCTCCACCGGCACGCAAGCCAACTCTCATGCCCCATGTAACTTCGACAGGCCATGTACACACTCCCATGTTGTGTTCATTTTTGTGTTTGAGAAAGAGCTGCAAAGTGAAGGATTTGCATTAGCAGTGTTACCATCAATTACAGCGACTACATCCACCGTAGCTCACACCATATTCGATAACGTAATTCAAGAATTTGCAGACGTGTTTCCGCAAGAGTTACCAGGAGCTACCACCACTCAAGATATTCAACATCACATAGATCTTGTGCCCGGTGCAACGCTACCAAACCGACCACACTATTGCATGAGTCCGCAAGAACATGACGAGTTGCGCCGACAAGTTGAAGAACTTCTAGCAAAAGGTCATATTAAAGAAAGCCTCAGTCCTTGCGTTGTACCTGCCCTTCTCATTCCAAAGAAAGACGGAACGTGGCGTATGTGTGTAGATAGTCGAGCTATCAACAAAATTACGGTGCGCTATCGCTTCCCCATACCACGACTTGATGACCTATTGGACCAAATCGGCAAGGCATCTCTCTTTTCAAAGATTGATCTAAAAAGCGGGAACCATCAAATTCGGATTCGACCGGGAGATGAGTGGAAAACCGCCTTCAAAACACGAGAAGGACTTTTTGAATGGCTTGTCATGCCCTTTGGCCTCACCAACGCCCCAAGTACGTTCATGCGCGTCATGAATCAAGTACTTTCATCGGGAAATTCGTGGTTGTGTATTTTGATGATATTCTCATCTTCAGCTCGTCACATGAGGAACACGAGAACCACATCCAAGCTGTTCTAGCAATTTACGGAAGGAGAAGTTGTTTGCAGCTCGCCATAAATACGAGTTTGGTGTCTCACAGGTTCTTTTTTTGGGCTATGTCATATCGGATAAGGGATTATCAGTCGATGAAACAAATATTGAAGCAGTTCGCTCTTGGCCGGTTCACAAACAGTAACCGAGGTACGCAGCTTCCACGAATTAGCCTCTTTCTATTGCCGGTTTGTTCATCACTTCAGCAGCATTGTAGCACCAATCACGAGTTGCATTAAGGATGGCAAGGTCACATGGACGAAAGAAGCGGATGAAGCGTTTACACTTATCAAGCACAAGTTAACGACAGCGCCAATCTTGGTTCTTCTCGGACTTATACTCTACAGACACCTTCTTCTCTCGGATATTAAGCGACGTCGAGAATGAGTTAAACGATGAATATACACTATAAAACGGATTCCTCTTCAAAGGTTTGCGGCTTTGTGTTCCAGATTGCAGCCTCCGACTTCAGATTATTTGTGAATTACATAATGAAGGCCACGTAGGGCGTGACAGGACATTGCAGCTCGTCACAACATCTTATTTTTGGCCTTCACTGCGCCGTGACGTCGAACGTTTTGTGGAACGTTCCCGGATCTGCCAACTTGCCAAAGGAAAAACCCTCCAATGCGGGCCTCTATCTTCCTCTCCCTATTCCCACGCAGCCATGGACCGATGTTAGTATGGACTTCGTTTTGGGACTCCCTCGTACTCAACGCGGGAACGACTCTATCTTTGTGGTGGTGGATCGCTTCTCCAAAATGGCTCATTTTATTCCTTGTAAGAAAACGACAGATGCTGTTACGGTAGCCTTACTCTTCTTTCGAGAAATTTATCGTTTACATGGTTTGCCTACTTCTATTGTGTGTGACCGAGATACTCGATTCGTGAGTCATTTTTGGCGATCTTTGTGGAAGTTACTTTGCACTAGCTTGGATATGAGTACTGCTTATCATCCTCAGTCGGATGGTCAAACCGAAGTTAGCAATCGAGCTCTTGGAGATCTTCTTCGATGTTTAGTTGGAGATAACATTAAGAGCTGAGACGTTAAGCTATGTCAAGCCGAGTTTGCACACAATCATGCTTTTTACCGAAGTGTTGGATGCTCTCCGTTTTGTGTGGTGTACGGTTTTGTCCCACGTGCACCTTTGGATTTGACAACTCTCCCTGATAAAACTCGCATGCATGGTAATGCTGTGGACTTTGTTGAAGAGTTGCAGAAAGTTCACAAGGATGCACACAGTAATTTGGAAGCCGCGACGACCAAGTACAAGAATGCAGCTGATCATAAGCGTCGGGAATTGCTTTTTAATCCTGGAGATTTGGTGTGGGTAGTGCTCTCCCGTGAACGTTTCCCACCTCATGAGTACAATTAACTCAAGTCCCGCAAGATTGGTCCACTTGAAGTCTTGGAACGCATCAATGAGAATGCGTACAGAGTCAACTTTCCTCCCCATTTACGGACGTCCAATGTGTTCAACGTGAAGTACCTCTCTCCGTTTCGTGGTGACAATGAGGTGGTTGATTCAGGGTCGAATCCTCTCCCACCCGAGGGGACCTGATGCAGCGCATCTTAAGAGTTCATGGGCTTCTCGTCTACGTATCATGGGCTTCACGTATATGAGAATCGTTTAGAATGTTCTATTACATTT